>NC_056748.1:393784188-393959188 GCF_019279795.1 Protopterus annectens | reverse complement strand
CTGTCTCAGCCTTTATTTACAAGCTCGAGGCTCTCTGCCACCTCATGGCTAAAGTCCCTACCCCAGCATGCACTAGAGACATCCACAGACCTTGTTGGCCCTAAATGTTTATATGTACTTCTTGGAAGGACTCAGAGGCTGCTGAAGAAGAAAAGAGGTCATGGTAGTCCAATTTGTATAGAACCGGTCTTGTAGGAATAAGAGAAGGGAAGGGGGAAGGAGGATAGGATGTAAGAATGAAGGCAAAGATGGATAACACATATGGAACATTATGCTGAGTACATAACTTCTTTATGTGATGTTGTCCTATCTCGCCTTCATTCTGACTAGGTTGGGACAACATCTCTAGCACATTAAATCCTAGGTGGCTCAAAGGAGAATATTCCTTAGAACCATGGATCCAAAGGAGGCTCTATTCCTGGAGACCAAATAAAATTTGTAATGCGTGATAAAGGTATATTGGTTAGCCCATGTTGCTGCAGCGCAAATGGTGTCAATTGGTAGTTTAGCCAAAAAGGTTGAAGAAGCTGCAATGGCTTTTGTAGAATGAGCCTTAACTTTTTTTGGAAGTTCTTTATTTTGAGACTTGTAAATAAAAGTTATGCAGTCTGATGGCCATTTGCAAAGTGTGACTTTAGAGACAGGGGATCCTTTCTTGGAATATGAAAAAGAAACAAATAACTGATCAGATTTTTGAAATTCTGCAGTTCTATGTAGGTAAAAACTTAACTGTCTATGTACGTCAAGCTGATGTAACATGTACTCTACCTTGTTTTCAAAATTTGGGAAGAAAATTGGTAATTCTACACTTTGGTTTAAATTTGCCTCTGAAACCACTTTAGGTAAAAAGGAGGGGTTTGTTCGCAAAGGCACCCTGTCTTTATGGAAAAGCAAATATGGGGGCTTTATGGACAATGCTTGCAACTCTGACACCCTTATATCAGATATGATTGCTATCAAAAAATAGTTTTCCAAGTCAAAAACTTTCATTTTCAAGATGATGCTGGTTCAAAGGGAGGAACAACTATGCAGGATAGAAAGAAATTTAGGTCCCATAGTGCTGGACAGTCTCTGACAGGTGGTTGTAATAACACCGTACCTTTGAAGAAGGCCTTACACAGTTTATGAGACATTATGTTGGTGCCAGAGTCTACCACAAGAAAACTGGAGATTGCTGCTAGCTGAACTCTAATAGTGGCTGTAGCTTCACCATCGTTAAAAAGTTTTGCTAGTAAGTCCAGGATGAAAGTAATAAGAGCAGAAAAGGGATAAACATGGCTATTGTTATAGCCAACAGGCAGAATCTTTGTCATTTGCTCTTATAAATCTTCCTTGTTGATGCCTTCTGGGAAGAGATAAGGATGCATTTAACTCGAGAGGAGAGGGTTGGAAACCTAGCTATCGTTGGAATTGGAGCAGCCATGCTGTCAGTTTTTCTATAGGATCTTTTCTGTCTAAATAGAAAGTACAGTTGTGTACACTTACCATAAATGTAGATGTTCGAGTGTATTCACTGTTGCAGTCATTACATTTGGGTAATCTGGTGGCAGGTTGCCCTCAGTCGGCCTGAATTCCAAAGTCTTGGGTCCTGCGTCGGTTGCTGTCTTCTCTTCTATGACGTCAGATCGTCAGGGGTATAAAACATGCAGCAGACGCCATTTTCTTTAGTTTTTCTTGCCCCCAAAAAGGTAGCAATATTTTTTATATATATATATATATATATATATATATATATATATATGTATATATATATATATATATATATATATATATATATATATATATAGATAGATATATATAGATATATATATATATATATATATATATATATATACATGCAACAATATAAACTTTACCTTCATCTACAAGCAAATACACCACATAGATTGTAGAAGATAGAGAAGGAAAGATAAACTTTAGAATGACCAGGGGGATGGCGGTAGGCTAACTTGGATTGCAACAGTGAATACACTCGAACATCTACATTTATGGTAAGTGTACACAACTGTACTATGTTCTTTGTGTTCACTGTTGCAATCATTACATTTGGGTAGAATCAAAAAGCTATGGTTGGGAGGCTGGAGCTAAACAGCATTAGGTGCGGCTATAAGGCTCTGCAGCACTACAGTGGCAAAGCCTGCCCTGGACTTAGAGAAGAGAGGCAAATGGTAATGCTTTGTAAAAGTGTGAACATAACTCCAAGTAGCAGCCTCTAGAATGTCTTTGGTTGGTACTCCTCTGAGAAAGGCTGCTGAAGTAACTGCAGCTCTGGTGGAATGAGACCTAATGCCCTTGGGCATAGGTTTACCATGGTGTAAGTAGCAGAAACGGATGCAGTGGCTTATCCACTTTGAAATTGTCTGCTTTGAAATGGCCTTTCCTTCTGATCCTGCAGCATATGACACTAGTAATTGCTCAGTTTTTCTTAGAGCTTTAGTCCTGCTCAAGTAGAATCTTAGCTGTCTGTGTACATCCAAGGAATGCAGAATTATCTCCCCTTTGTTCTGTGGATTTGGATAAAAAGTTGGCAGATCAATTGTTTGGTTAAGAGCCACACTGGAAACCACCTTAAGCATAAAAGTAGGATTTGTCCTCAGAGACACCCTGTCTGGGTAAAATATGATAAAAGGCTTTACAGCCATGACTGCCTGTAGCTCTGAAACTCTTCTTGCTATAATAATAGCTAGTAGCAGAGCTGTCTTCCATGATAAGAACTTTATATCAGCGGTAGCAGCTGGTTCAAATGGAGGCAGGGTGAGCTTTTCCAACACATAATTGAGGTCCCGTGCAGGTAATGGTGCCCTTCTAGGAGGCCTTAAATTTTTGGCTCCTCTAAGATACTGCTTTAGTAAAGGATGTCAAAAGAGTGGTGGCTCAGTATTGCAATGAGTCGAAAAGGCAGAAGCGTGGATTTTGATTGATGAGAGAAATATAGGCCTTTGTCATGCATCTCAGTTAAGTATTGTAATATCTGAGGAATACATGGTTCTGCTGTATCAGTTCTTTGTGCTTGATTCCAAGCACAGAAAGTACAGTTTTGTACCTACCATAAATGTAGATGTTCGAGGATCCCATTGCTGCAGTCCTTACTATTGGGGTATAGTCCGCATCCAGTCGGCCCGAATACCAGAGTATAAGGCTGACGTCGGTCAGGGCGCATTAGACTGACGTCAGTACGTCAGGGTACTAATGCGCATGACCGACGTCATATCCTCAGTCTTTTCTTGCCCCAGATGTCAGAAGACCCTAAAAAGACAAGGCCCAAAATACCTGCACCAAAAATATGTACAATATATACAAGAATATATACAAAAATACAAGCATGAAACCTCACCTACACAACCACCCCTAAACACAGAGGGAAGGAGGGAGGTAAATTGGACTGCAGCAATGGGATCCTCGAACATCTACATTTATGGTAGGTACAAAACTGTACTATGTTCTTCGTTCCCCATTGCTGCAGTCCTTACTATTGGGTAGAATCCCAAAGCAGAGGTAAGGGAGGCTGGCAAGTCATAAAGAAGCAGGAGCTGACAACATGCCTTGCAAAACAGCTGTGGCAAAACCAGCCCTAGACTTAGAGTAGATGGGAAGGTGATAATGCTTAGAGAAAGTATGCACTGAACTCCAAGTAGCTGCTTCCAAAATATCCTTAGTTGCCACCCCTTAGAAATGCTGTTGAAGTGGCAGTAGCCCTAGTGGAATGAGGCCTAATCCCAGCTGGAATCTCCTTGCCATGATGGGAATAACAAAATGCAATGCAAAAGCCAATCCACCTAGAAATAGTTTGTTTTGACACAGGCTTGCCCTGTGAACTCAAAGCAAAAGAAACAAACAACTGCTGAGACTGCCTGAAATCCTTAGTCCTGCTTAAATAATAACGCAATTGCCTGTGTACATCTAAAGTGTGCAAAATCTTTTCCCGTTTATTTTGGGGGTCTGCATAAAAAGTAGGCAAATGAATAGTTTGGTTTAAAGCCACACTAGAAACCACCTTAGGCATAAAGGAAGGATTAGTACGTAATGATACCCTATCCTTATGGAAAATCAAAATGGCTCTACTGCCATAAGGGCCTGCAACTCAGGACACCCTTCTTGCAGAAGTAATAGCCAACAGAAAAGCAGTCTTCCATGACAAGTATTTCAATTCAGCAGTAGCCGGAGGCTCAAAGGTTGTAGAGTAAGTTTTTCCAACACAAAATTGAGATCCCAAGCAGGAGTAGGAGCTCGTGGGGGTCTTATATTCTTTGCCCCTCTAAGAAACTGCTTGAACAAAGGATGTGAAAACAATGGTGGGTCACAATCATAGTGGGCTGAAATTGCTGCAGCATGAATCTTAATGGAAGAGAAGGACAAACCTTTGTCCAATAACTCAGTAAGATATTGAAGAGCCACACTCAAATTAGGCTCAGAAACCTGCAAATTCTTTGCTGTACTCCAAAATAAAAATCTCTTCCATTTTTCTGCACACTTTCCTTGTACTAGGTCTTCTAGCTTCCATAATCACATTTAAAACTTGTTGAGGAAGTTGAGACCTGCTGTGTTTCAACACAGAATATGCCAGGCTGTTAGATGAAGAGAATGAAGCTTGACATTGAGCAGATGACCATCCTTCTGAGATAACAGATGAGGAATCAGAGGTAAAGGCCATGGAGGCTTCCTTACCAGACTCCGTAGTAGTGGGTACCAGTGTTGCCGAGGCCAATCTGGAGCTATCAAAATCATCCTTGGCCTGTCTTGTCTGACCTTTAATAGTACCTTTGGAAGAAGTGGCAGAGGAGGAAAGGCATACACATGAAGGTTTTTCCAACTGAAAGACAGAGCATCCACTTTCCAAGCTGTGTGATGAAACCCCTTTGTGCAATACTGTGGCAGCTGGTGGTTTAGTGGAGAAGCTTAACAGATCTATGTCTGGAGTTCCCCATGACACTGTCAATTTTTGAAATACATGAAGATCCAGTTTCCACTCGTGGGGATCCATGATTTGTCTGCTTAACACGTCTGCTAAGGAGTTCTGTGCTCCCGGCAGAAACCTTGCCTGAAGAGTTAGTTGTAAGCTTAGCGCAGTCTCCCATAAAATCATTGCTTGCCTGCATAGAGGATAAGAATGTGTTCCCCCTTGCTTGTTGATGTACCACATGACAGTTGTGTTGTCTGTTAGAATCAACACCTGCCCTGGAAGAAGTAATTCCTTGAAAGCCATTAATGCAAACTGGACTGCTAACATCTCCTTCATGTTGATATGTAGATGCTGTAGTCTGGCAGGCCACTTGTCTTGTATCCACTTTCCATTTAGATGAGCTCCCAAGCAATGTCCGAGGCATCTGTCGTTAGAATCTGACTCGCCTCTGGCCGGGTCACAGAGAGTCCCTTGTTTAGGTGACATTCCTGAGCCCACCACAAAAATTCTTTTTGAAGGCAAGGTATTATTTGAATGACAGTGTCCAAATCCTGGCAGTGCTGTGTCCATACATTTTTGAGATACCATTGTAGCTTCCTCATATGCAGTTTGGCATTGGGAAGCACCAGAATACAAGATGCCATGAACCCTAATGCTTGAAGGACTGTCCTTGCAGTCAGCACGGACTGATGAGATAGTTGACGGAAGTAAAGTGATAGACTCTTTTGTTTGTCCGGGGTTAAAAGGCCATCTGGGCTGCTGTATTCAGTCTCACACCCAGAAAGCACATGTCTTGAGAGGGTACTAGACTGGACTTTATTTCGTTCACAGAATACCCTAGGCATCTTAGCACTGCTATAACATATTCCAGATGCTGTAGAAGGTCTTCCTTTTCTTGAGCCAGAATCAGGCAGTCGTCCAAGTAAGGATAGATTTGAATTCCTTGAAGCCTGAAGTAAGCTATCACTGGAGCCAGAACCTTTGTGAATACTCTGGGCGCAGTAGATAAGCCAAAGGGCAATGCAGAGAACTGATAATGAGAATTTCCAGCTCGAAACCGCAGATACTTCCTGCAACTTAGTCTGATAGGCACATGAAGGTAAGCTTCCTTGAGATCTAAAGTCACCATCCAGTGATCTTTGCCCAGCAGAGGTAAAAGCTGTTGTAACGTCAACATCTTGAACTTGGGAATGTCCAGAAAAGTGTTGAGGAGAGATAAATCCAAAATTGGTCTCCACGTGTTCCCCTTTTTTGGTACTAGGAACAGGCAAGAATAAAATCCTAGGCCCCTTTCTGATACAGGGACTGGCTGAATGGCCCCCATCTGGAGTAACTGAGAAACTTGCTTGTGAGCCTCTTTTCTTTGTGGAGGAGGAACGTCTGGCATGCCTTTGAAAGGGGGCATTGTGTGGAAATAAAATCTGTAACCGTGGTGAATGATATCCAACACCCATTTGTCTTGAGTAATCAAATCCCAATTTTCTTTGAAAAGAGACAGTCTTCCTCCCAAAGGAGCTGCCAGACGAGAATCTACTGGCAGCTGAAAAGACAGGTCATTGGGTCTGTTTACGAAAGGACTGACCCCTGCCCTCACCAGAAGTCTGAGCAGGGAACTCCCTGTTCTAGGCCTGAAAGAACCTTGAGCCCTGCCCCTACCACGTCTAGACCTACCCCTAGACTGGGAATCATAAGCAGGATATGTCCACCCCTTAGCAGGCCAATTTCTACTAAACTTGGTGGTTGCACCTGCAAAAATCTTTAACAGTTTGCATAGACTTAGCTTTGTCCTCCATTTTCTTTAAAACTGCTTCCACAGGCGATCCAAACAACACATCAGACTGTAAAGGAGCATCCAAAATCCTTGTCTTAACATGCTCAGCTAAATTCTGATCCTTCAACCAGGCATGCCTGCGAAGAACAGAACTAGTAGCAGCCACCCTCGAGGAGGCCTGTACAGCATCAAAACCACATTGCAAAGAATGCTTACCCACTTGTTCAGACACATGAACCAAATCCAGCAACTCTTTACACTCAATACCTTCCGCCAAAGCATCCACCTTAGATTTCAATTGGGAAAGGAGATAATTCTGATATTTTAGCATGTGAAATTGACAATTCAACGCTCTCATGGCTAGAGTGGAAGAAGTATACACTTTCTTTCCCCACCTATCCAAAGCCCTTGCCTCTTTATCAGTGGGAACAGGATTTTTAACCACAGAAGCCTTAACACCTTTAGGCCCTTGAGAAATAGTTTCTGGGTCCTACCTAGGACTCAAACAAATACTTATGAGCTTCGGGCACCCTATAATACCTATCAGGCTTAACAGGAGCAGGAGGCAAAGAGTCAGGGTTCAGGAGGCCTCTGCAAAACATCTTCCACCACATTCAACACAGGAGGAATAGCTAAGGGCCTATGCTGGGGTAAAACAAGAATTCCCTAAGCCTTTTCCTGGAATCAGAGTAATCCTGGCCTTCCCATTTAAAGTGCTCCCTCATGGAATGCAGAGTCTCTGAAAATGAGAAATCCTCAGGAGGAGAAGCTGTAGGAGTGGAATCATCCACATCAGAATCAGAATAAGTTGGATACTCCTGCAAGTCTTCCGCAGAAGACTCTGAAGCCTCTGAACCCTGTTCAAAACTATCAAACTCCGGTTCCACCCTAGGCCTCTTATCAGGCGGGGCATAGAACCTCTAATCATAGTAATCAAATCTTCTGCCATTTTAAGCATATGTTTCTTAGGTACAGAACCGAAATGCTAGGAGAAGCCCCACTGAAGCTGAACTAGGCCTACCTCTCAAAGAAGTTTTGGCAACAGAAGGAGAGGCTCTAACTACCTTGGGAAGAGAGGGAAGAACAGATACCTGAGAGGCCCCCTCAGCTTGGCCTACCTCCTGAGAAGGCACATCCTGTAACAGTAAAGTTTCTGCCTGAGACTCCATGGAAACTCCTGGCAAAACCTCTGGCTCCACTGAGCCTTCTAAAGAACCGACGTCCGGGACTGCCGGTTCATCAACCCTAGGCTGCACTGTTTTGTCCTTGCGCTTCTTGAAGCGGGCGCCGGAGCATCCGACGGCATTTTATAATTGCAACGCTTCCCAAACACTAACCTGGCACAGTCTAACCTCCTCTTAATAGTGCGTTTGTTAAACCTAGCACAAGAGCGGCAACCAACAACGTCGTGCTCAGGCCCTAAACAAGGTATACACAAGGTATGGTAATCCCTATGAGGTATCTGTTTCCCACAAGAAATACAGTTATTCACTTTTTCTGACATCCGGTTAAATACTGAGGCAAGAAAAACCAAAATGTTCCCCAACGGGTACTTAGCCAACTCTGTTTGGTCTGAAACTCCGTTCGGAAATATTTCAGAACGCCAACCTGCACTCAAAACTGCTTCTGCATCGGACCATGCGGCAAAAGACTGGGGATATGGCGTGGGTCATGCGCATTAGTACCCTGACGCCAATACAAATGCTCCTGAGTGGGCATGCTCATCTTGTCACTGCAGTGTATTCACTTGGATGTTAGCACTCTACCCCATCCAAAAGTAAGGACTGCAGCTCTGGTGGAATCCAAGCACAGAATCTCTTTCATTTGTCAGCATAAGATTTTCTAGTACTAGGCCTTCTGGCTTCCAAAATGAAATCCATCACAGCTTTACTGAGAGGTGTCGTTTGTATGATTACATGATTAGCCATGCTGCCAGGTTCAGAGTCTGTAGTTGACTGTGCAGGATCTGACTGTTTTGCTGGGACAGTAGCTGTGGTCTTTGAGGCAAGGTCCAAGCTGGGTATTGAGACAAGTTCCTTAGGATTGGGTACCAGTATTGGCGAGGCCAGTCCGGGGCAATTAATATCATCTTTGGCTTCTCTTGTATGACTTTTAGGAGGAACTTGGGTAGAAGAGGCAGAGGAGGAAAGGCTTAAACTGATAGGTTTTTCCAACTGAAGGATAGGGCGTCCACTTTCCATGCTTGCCTGTGATAAGTCCTTGTGCAGAATCTTTTCAATTCTTTTCAATTGATAATTTTGAGGAGAGGCAAATAGTTCTATGTCTGGACTCTCCCATTTCTATATTATCGTGCTTAAGACTTGTGGATTTAGCTTCCACTAATGAGGATCCATAAGGTTTTTGCTTACATCGTCTGCCAGAGTGTTTTGTTTTCTGGCAGGAATTGAGCTTGAAGATGTATTTGGTAGGTCAAAGCTGTGTTCCACGGTGCCATGGCTAATCTGCAAATGGGGTATGAATGTGTGCCCCCTTGCTTGTTTATATACCACATGAGTGTGGTATTGTCCGTCTTTATTAGTAGTTGTCCTGGATGAAGCAAGTCCTTGAAGGCTGTTAGGGCATTTTGAACAGCTAGCATCTCTTTCTGGTTGATGTGCAGATGCATTTGTTTTGGTGCCCAAATGCCTTGAATGCATCTTCCTGCCATGTGTCCCCCAGGCATAATCTGATGCATCTGTTGTTAAAGTTTGGCTGGCAGGGGGTAGAGTGAAGGGCCGTCCCATGTTTTGGTGACAGGCCTTTGCCCACCATAGAAACTCCTGTTGCAGGCAAGGAATGAGAGGAATCATTGTTTCCAGATTGTGTGCATGTTGACTCCATAAACTTTTTAAGTACCATTGAAGCTTCCTCATATGCAATCTTGCATATGGAATTAGTAGGATGCAGGATGCCACGAAGCCCAGAGCCTGCAGAATTTGTCTTGCAAAAGACTGGGTTTTTGTTGCCATCAGTTTGAAGTAAGTGGTCAGTTGCCTTTGTTTGTCTGGCGTGAGGTGAGCCATCTGGGCAGTTGTATGCAAGTTTGCACCAATGAATGTTATCTTTTGAGAGGGTACCAGTTGTGATTTCTTTTCATTTATTGTGTACCCAAGTCATGTTAGAAGCCTTTTCACAAATGCCAAGTGTCGAAGTAGAGTGTCCTTGTTCTCTGCTTGAATGAGACAGTCGTCCAAGTAATGATATATTTGTATACTTCTTTGTCTGCAAAATGCAATTACTGGTGCCAGGCATTTTGTAAAGACCCAGTAGATAAGCCAAAGGGCAGTGCAGAGAATTGGTAATGCATAAAGCCAGCCTTGAATCTGAGGTATCTTCTGCACGGCTGTCTTACTGCGATGTGCAGGTATGCCTCTTTTAGGTCTAAAGTCACCAGCCAAGCATTCTTGCCCAGCATGGGCAGAAGCTGCTGCAAAGTCAGCATTTTGAATTTTGGAATGTCCAGGAATGTGTTCAGAATCAATAAATCCAGTATTGGCTGCCAGGCCTTGTCCTTTCTGGGTACTAAGAACAGTCTTGAGTAAAAACCTTGTCCTTTTTCCTGTTCTGGTACTATCTGAATGACCCCCATATCCATGAGGAATGTAACCTGTTTCTGTGCCTCTGCCCATTGATTTTTTTGGCAGAACTGGCCAACCATTTGCCCTTGGCAGAGTGTGGAAATGGAATCTGTATCCCTGTGATACGATGTTTAGTACCCACTTGTCCTGGGTTATTAACTGCCAATTTTGAGCAAAATGTGCTAATTTTCCCCCTTTGGGCACTGCCAAAAGACAAGTGCTTGGTGTAGGCAGAGGAAAGTCATTGGGATTGCTTTCTGTGGGTTTGCGCTTTATCTCCTCCAGCTTTGGAGGTGGATGCGCCCCATTGCTTTGACATGTATGAATCTTGCGCCTGGTATCTGGAACCCTTAGCGCGTCTGGATTTGCCCCTTTGAGCTCTGTCTGACACAGGAAATGACCAATTTTTTCTAGGCCAGTGTCTACTGAATCTTGGTGGCTGCACTTGTAAGAAGTCTTTCACAGTTTGCAAAGACTTAGCTTTGTCTTCCATTTTCTTTAAAATCTCTTCTGCCTTAATACCAAACAGAGAATCATGCTGTAAAGGTGCATCTAGCAATTTAGCTTTATGTTCCCTTGAATCTCTGTCGGAGGGGGTAGGATTTTTTGCTGTTGAGGCCTTAACTCCCTTTGGACCCTGTGAAATTGTTTCAGTATCAGCAGCAGGGTTTCTAAATAAGAATTTATGTGAGTCAGCGACCCTATAATATCTGTCAGGCTTACTGGGAGCCGTCGGTAAAGGGTCAGGGGTCAAGCTTGATTCCGAAAACACATCATCCACAATGTCTAAAACAGGGGGAATGGCTAAAGGTTTGTGCTTGAGGGAGAAGAAGGAAATCCCTGAGCCTCTTTTTTGATTCTGAGAAGTCTTGACTCTCCCAGTGAAAATGTTCCCTCAAAGTATGCAAGGTTTCTCCAAATGAATAATCCTCAAGAGGAGATGCAGATGGAATAGACTCCTCAGCATCAGAATACTCATAGGGAGGTATAGATAATTCCTGATCAAAAGAGGAATCAGAAGAAATGGAAACCTGATTTGAAGATTCATAATCAGTGTCTTGCCTAGGCCTCTTATCTGGAGGGGGGATGGGTACCCCTGATCAAGGTAATAAGGTCTTCAGCCATTTTGATCATCTGTTTTTTAGGCATAGAGGCCTGTGCACGTGGCTCATGCGTCATTTTTTAATTTTAGAAGTTGCTTTTGTCTTTGGTTTTGCAGCTGTCGGTTTGATGTACAAATGTTGAGGTCTGAATACACCCTCAGAAGCCGGTGCCTGCTCAGCGGCTCCGGACCCATCCGACGGAGATGCATCCGTCGGTCCAATACCATGAGTATCATGTGGCATGCCAGATTCCACGAGTGTCGGTAGAGGCCTGCGACTCGAAGGTAGCGGGTATCAGGGGCTGCGAAGGCACCTCACTGAGTACCGGCGTACCGGCGACTAGCTTAGGAGAAGCTTCGTCGTCAGTTTTGGATCTCGACTGCCTTTCTCTGTCCTTTTCTTTGTGTTTTTTATGTACTCCGGTAGTCTTATTGCTATCCGATGACATTTCTGGGTAGTTAAATCTGTTTCCAAAATACTCTAATGCAAAAATATACCAACGCTTAATAGTGCGTTGGTTAAATCTAGCACAAAACCGACAGCCAGGCATGTTGTGATCAGGGCCAAGGCAAGGAATACAGTATAAATGGAAATCCTTATGAGGTATTTGCTTCCCACAAGTAATACAATTATTAACTTTTTCTGACATCGGTAAAAAGCAAGAAAAAAGTTTCCCCAACGGGGTACTTAGCTTCAGTGAAGACTTCGGTTCTGAAACTCAAACTCAAATTTTTCAGTAGTTGACCGACCGGCACTTGCGAAATGCTTCTGCTTTGGGCACCGCGTGGCAAGAAAGACTAAAGAAAAAGTATACATGACACCATTGGGGAAGCTGTTCTCTTGATCTTTGCCCTGTTTGATAATAAATATAATAAAGCAGCTGTCCCACTCTTGCCAGTATATAAACGCCGTCATAAACTTCTTTAGACTGATACCAAAAACCAGGGTACTGCCTAGAGTGACCAACGCTATTTTCAGTCTTTTCGCCAAAATGTCAGAAGACCCAAAAAGACAAACCAAAAATGCAAAGCCAAAAACCCTAAATAATAGCAATTAATACAAAAATATAAGAAATAAAACTAAGGCAAAAACTACCCTCCTAGTAGAAAGGGAAGGAGGTGGGGAGATTAGTAAAATAAATAACATTCAGAATGCATAAGTAAATCATGACTATGTCATCTTTGCCTAGTTAATTATAGACAGAACAATTGGGTAGAATCCTACAAAATTTTCAAAGGCTATAAATTATAAAGTAGCAGGAGTTGACGAGTAATAACAATAGCAGTCTTAGCAAAGATCCTCTTTCAATTTAGTATATAGGCAGAAAGGTCTGATAACCCAAGCCTTATGGAATTGTACAACTGCTCTCCCCTAAAATGTTGTTACAATCTGCAGTAGCTCTAGTAATGAGGGCCCCATCCCAGCTGGAACCTCTTGAAGGACAATTCAATAACAAATGCTGCAGGTAGTAATCCACCTAGAAAGATTTGTTTTATGGCAGAGAAGACAAACTTTCCAAAAAAGAGACAAAACGGTTGTCTTCTTATCTGTCTTTAATGTCCTGCTCAAATAATAACGTAATTGCAAATGTAATCTCATCTAGTTTAAAATCTTTCCTTTTTATTTTGAGGATCTTAAATCAGAAAATAAAATAGTTTCACCACCAAGCACTAGATACAGAAGATGCACACCATGAATCAATACAGAATGATCGCCCTGTCCTTAAAGATGATCAAAAAAGCTTAACTCCATAAGGGCCTGCAATCTTCTGACACCCTTCTTCTAGAAGTAATAGCCACAGAAAAGCAGAAGTCTTCCATGAATATCCTCTTCAGCTATCAACACCAGTGTTGCCCAGGCCAAGAAGAGAGTAAGTTTTCCAACCTTGCAGAGATCCCAAACAGGAGTAAAGATACAATGGGAAAGAGACATAAGGTTTGCCCTCTGGGAACTGTTTGAACAAAGGTTTTTTCCAGCCTTTGAACAGACAATCAAGTAATTCTGATCTATCTCTGAGGAATTGGCCCGACCTAAGACAGCTGGTAATATATGAAAGAAGATATTGAAGAGGAAATCTACAATTAAGAATGTTTTCTAAATCTCTTTGCTGTACTTGCAAACACCCTCCATGTCTTCTATGATACTTTCTTCTAGTACTATTGGTTCTAGCTTAAAGAGCTTAAGGCAGAAACTGTGCCTGGAGAGTGATAACCTACCATGTTCTGACACAGATGAATATCCATGCTTGAAGAGATTGAATTTTGACATTGATACCTTGCTTGTTGAGTTCTATAATGAGAGAACCTCCTATTGAAGATGGAGGCTTCTTTACCTTAAAGTAACTCCTTGGTACAGTATTGCTTGCCTGGAGGACTGATAACGTCAAAATCAACTTGTTGATGTACCAGCTGTGTTGTGGTGTCCTTGGAAGAAGAGGCCTGCCCTGGAAGCAGAGAAGCTTTTCAACTGAAAGACAGAGCAACCTACTTCCAAGCTGTGGATGAAAGTCCCCTTGTTTAAGGTCTGCAAGTGCACTTGAGTGGAGAAGGATTCCAGTCTGGAGCAAGAATTCCTTTGTCAATTTCTGAATATGAAGACCCACGACTCACTCTTGGGGGGTCACAGAGAGTCTGTTGGCATCTGCCAGAGTTCCAGCCATGGCAGTTGGCATTTGCCTGAAGAGTCAGTTATGGGACTTAGCTCTGGAAGTGAAGGACTGTCCTTTCATTCAGCACTGAATGATGTGATCCCCTTGCTTGTTGAGACACACTCTCACAGTTTAACAAGATGTCATGGGTTACACACCTGCTGACTTTTGCTAACTCTGAATGCACCTGCAACTTGAAATGCAGGCTAGTCGTCAGACAGGGTTTGTTTGAAGGGTTCTGCAGAATACCTTCAAGTTGTTAGCCTCAGCTGTAGTAAGGAAGGCCATTGTAGAAGGTGTTCCCTTTCCTTTTATTGAGCTCAAGCAGAACGTTTGCATCTGTCACAGAAAATTCTAAGCCTACGCTGGAGCTAGAGTCCTTTGTTTCTCTTTAGCCAGTTCGCTCTGTCATAAAGGCTTCAGATGAGCCAAAGGTGCAATTTGAAATAACAGTGTACAAAATCTGCAGTGCTGTGCCCATGATACTGAGCAGCAGATAGCCTTAAGCATATAGCAGATGAAGGGAAGCACCAGAAGGATCTGTCCTACTGTTGAGAAGGACTGTAACTTAGCCTTAATAGTTGCACTGTGAGAGGAAGATAGAAGTAGTGTGAATGTCTCTTAATCCTTGAGGATTAAAAGGCCATCAATTGGCTGGGTCACGTCAACTAACTGAACTTGGCACTTGGAACCCTACTAGACTGAGGGAGGATTCTGCCTAATACCCTAGCATGGAAGGCCTGAAAGTACCCTATAAAATAACTGAGCTGTGATGAGCCACCTTTCTTGAGCCAGAACCACATCTGAGTTGCTAAATAAAGGCTTCAGAGAAAAGTAAAAATCTGCCTACCCGTGATTTGGGGAATACTCATGTAAGTGAATTTGAAGTGAGAGAAGACCAAATTTAAATCTAAAGTCTCTGGAGTGAGAGATTTCCTGCCATTTTTTATTATACGAAAAGTCTTGTGGTCCGTCATCAAAGAGTTTGACCACTCCTCACCAAAGGAGCCGTAACCAACGATCCTCTGACTCCCCAGTCGTCACCATAAGCAATAACCTTCTACCCCTCCTAGACCCCCCAGTCCCCAAGCAATTCGAACGAACAAATCCTCTGATCCCTGCAATACCACCGACTACCCTGGCCCGAGCAACCTATAACTGGAGGTGACCTTCCTTGTGGAACGATCCATATCTAGTAAGACTTAGAACAAATCCAAATTCTTTAAAACTAGCTGCACTGTAAAATTTTATCCTGAGTGATCAACTTAGACCATCGTGAAAAATAGAATCCCCGCCACCACTAAAGTCCCATCATAACAGAATGCATCATCCGCCATCAAAAACTTAGTAGCAGCCCCAATGATGTTCTTGATCCAGGCCCAAACCACACTTTCGATCCCCAGAACCACATGCAGCCAACACAGATCAGAACCATACAGCAATATATCAATTCCCAAGAATTCCGATACACATCCACGTGAAAAACTTCAATTCAAAGCAGGAATAACAACCGATACCTAAACCGAGATCCATACAACCAAACACCAATCAGACCGTACGATGATCCCCTCAGAAAGTATAATCAGACACCAAATCCGATCCAACCACGCAAAGTGGACGAACTTTTATTTCAGGATTTTTATATAACCATGCTGCCACACCTTTAGGCCCTGAAATGGTTTCTTTCGACCACGCTATCTCTCCAAAACCCTACTTCAAACCTTAGATCCAACTATATCCTACATCAAACATCCACGAAATGAGCAGGAATCAGGAATCATCATCCAAAGGCTCCAAATCCATCTGAGGCCAGTGATACAGGATCTCAACCATAGCCTCAACTTTAGCCCCCGAAAATCCAACCAACCCTGCCTATTTAAACACCCATCTGGAAGTCAGAGTAATCCATCCGTAATTAATTAAAGTGCAGATCATGAACATCCATCCAGGAATCAAACCAACCAGGAAGATCCAACAATAAAGATGAAAAATCAGAACATCAATGAAGTGATAAGTGGAAACCGAGATCAAACTTCTGGATCTAACCCGATGAAGATCTATCAAACGAGGCATAGCTCCTAGTCACGATGTAATCCACCAATCAGACCCAGAAAGCATAACCCTCTCCAGACAGAGTATTCGCGAACCGAGCAAAATAATAGAGTCCAAGATTACCCCAACCCCTCTAAATAAAGCAATACCCAAATGGCAGGAGAAGCAACAGAGAAGCAGACATACGTCTTAAAACAGATCCAAACGAAGAGAGAATCCCCATACTACACAGCCCCCGCGCCATACCCCGCAAACAGAAATGTCCCAACCCTAACCCGGGGAAGTCTGGGAAGAACAACCAACTGAGACTCCTGGCTCACCCTCTCCTGGCCCCATCCCTTGGCTCCCTGAGCCTCCGAAGGACCAGCGTCCGGACTACAAACCCCAACCTTAGACTCCTCGAACCAACCGACCCAACCCAACCCCAGAGGCATCCGGCCATCCCCATCTATTACAAACATACCCGACATCCAACCAACGATCATTAACTGCAATCCGCCCCGTTTGCACAAGCACCAACCGTCAGCGGGCGCCACAACAAATCCGGCACGATGCCAAAACAATGTGAACATCCTATACCCAATGTGATAACCACACACAATACGATAACCACAAAGAAATACAGTTATTCACTTTTTTCTGCTATCCACCTTCCGACAGAGCGTCAAACACCGATAAGCCAAACCGAAATTACTTAGCCCGCCTGGTTGAAAACCTCCCGCTCGGAAAACCGAATCTCAAAAACGCCGCCCTGCTCGCACCCTAAAACCAAAGCAACGAACTACGCGCAAAGACTGAAGGAAACGACATGTACATGCCCTGACGCACTGACGCTGGCCTAAGGCGCCATGACCGGCGCGTCAGCCCTGGGTGGCGGACGGCTGGAGCGCGGACTATACCAAACCACTGTCAGACTGCAGCAAGGGAAGACGAAGAACATTAGCGTCGGCTGCATGTTTTATACCCCTGACGACCTGATGTCATATAAGAGAAGACTGCAACCGACGCAGGACCCAAGACTTCGGAATTCAGGCCGACTGAGGGCAACCTGCCAGCAGATTACCCAAATGTAATGACTGCAACAGTGAAACACGAAGAACATCCAGTTCTTAGGCGGCCAGTGCCAACTGAACCTGGGTGGCTGCACTTGCAAGAAATCTTTTACAGTTTGCATAGATTTAGCTTCGTCTTCCATCTTTTTCAAAACTTCTTCTACCTTATTACCAAACAGACTGTCCTGCTGTAAAGGTGAATCCAGCAATTTAGCTTTAACATGATCAGGCAGATTTTGCTCCTTGAGCCAAGCATGCCTTCTTATCACAGATCAAGTTACAACGGTACTGCAAGAGGCCTCCAAGGAATCAAAACCACATTACAAAGTATGCTTTCCAACTTGTTCAGCTGAATGCAATAAGTCCTGTAACTCTTTATTTTCCACACAATCAGAAATCAACATCATTTTCTGTTTCAATAAGCCCATGACATGCTGTTCATATTTAAGCATATGAAATTGACAGTTTAAAGCCCTGATTGCCAGGGTTGCAGACCTATAAACCTTCTTACCCCATCTATCCAGCGCCCTGGAGTCTCTATCAGAAGGGGTAGGATTTTTAGCAGTAGAAGCCTTAACACCCTTGGGACCCTGAGAAACTGTTTCAGGGTCAGCAGTAGGATTTTTGAAAAGAAACTTGTGGGAGTCAGGAACCCTGTAATATCTGTCTGGCTTACTAGGAGCCGGAGGCAGGAAATCAAAAGTCATGCTTGATTCTGAGAAAACATAATCAACAATGTCTAAAACAGGAGGTATGGCCAAAGGCCTATGCTGAGGAAAAAGAAGAAAATCTCTAAGCCTCTTTTTGGATTCTGAGAAATCTTGACTCTCCCAATGAAAATGTTCCCTTAATGTATGCAAAGACTCTCCAAAAGAAAAATCCTCAGGAGGAGAAGCAGAAGGGATGGATTCTTCTGCATCAGAGTCCTCATAAGGGGGAACAGAAAATTCCTGATCAGAAGAGGAATCAGAAGAAATGGAAACCTGATCTGAAGATTCATAATCAGTGCCTTGCCTACGACTCTTAGCAGGAAGGGGTTGGGAACCCCTGATCAAGGTAGTTAAATCCTCAGCCATTTTGATCATTTGTTTTTTAGGCATAGGGGCCTGAGCATGTGGCTCATGTGTCGGTTTTTTAGAGATTGATGTTGGTTTTGGCCTTGTTTTTGATGATGGTGTTGGTTTAATATACAAATCTTTAGGCCTGAAAACACCCTCAGAAGCCAGTGCCTGCTCAGCGGCTCCAAACCCATCCAAGGGAGAGACATCCGCGGGTTCAGTACTTGGAGAATCTCGCGGCATACCGGACTCCGAATGGGTCTCGGTAGAGGCCTGCGACTCAAAAGTAGTGGGCATCAGGGGCTGCGAAAGCGCCTCACTGAGTACCGGCAAATGGCTTAGGAGAAGCTTTGTTGTCGGTTTTTGACCTCGATGGTCTCTCTCTGTCTTTTTCTTTGCGTTTTTTGTGAATTCCGGTAGTTGGATTGCTAACCGATGACATTTCAGGATAGTTAAATCTTGAACCAAAGTATTTAGAAGGAAAAATTTATCGACGCTTAATAGTGCGTTGGTTAAATTTAGCACAAAACCGAAAGCAAGGTACATTGTGGTCAGGGCCTAGGCAAGGAATACAGTACAAATGAAAATCCTTATGATGTATTTGCTTCCCACAAGTAATACAATTATTAACTTTTACTGACATCGGTAAGGAGCAAGAAAAAGTTTCCCCAACGGGGTACTTAGCTTTAGTTTGAAGACTTCATTTCTGAAAGTCGAAAATGAAAATTTCAGGAGTCGGCTGACAGGCACTTGCGAACCGCTTCTGCTTCGGGCACCGCACAACAAGAAAGACTGATTAAAATGGCGTTGGCTGCATGTTTTATACCCCTGACGACCTGCGTCATGGAAGAGGAGACAGCAACCGACGCAGGACCCAAGACTTTGTTATTCAGGCCAACTGAGGGGCAACCTGCCAGCAGATTAAACAAATGTAATGACTGCAACAGTGAAACACAAAGAACATCCTCAACTGCCCATCCACATCAAAGCAATGCAGAAGATATTCACCCCATTAGGAAATTGGGGGAAAAGGACTGACAAATGACTATACTGAGTCAGATTATTTTCTGATACTACCTTAGGCAAAAAGGAAGGGTCTGGTCTGAAGAACACTCTGTCTTGATGAAAAAAATGGATAACGAGAAAAAGCAGAGAGGGCCTGTAAATTCAATACACTGTGACGATAGGACGCACTGCCAGACATCCCAGCAGAAATAGGACAGTGGATTTCTAACATATGCCAGCATAGCTAGCTGGAATTTTGTAAATAATTATATGTTATTTCTATACAAAACCGATTTGTACAGGTACTTGTACTGAAAAAAGAAGTTATGTACTCACCATAACATTCCATCTGAGTAGTTCTACTTCATTTGTCTTCAACCTGTGGGTCGTCGGATCCGCTTCGGATCCGACATGGCTGCATTTTCCTGCTATGACTCTGACTTCCAAGCACCTCCCCTTACCCATAACATCTCCCTGTCTCCCTTCAGATCGAGTTTGCTGCCTAACAGGAACAGATACCCAACCAAATAACATCTTATCTACCAAAATAACCAAAAGACCCAACCTTAGCCTAGACAAAGGCAAGGATCCTAGGAGTAACGATCTGAAAAATATATCATATCCTGACAATAAGGTCAGGGGGAAGGAGGGAGGGATGGTTGAAGACAAATGAAGTAGAAATACTCAGATGGAACGTTATGGGGAGTACAAAACTTCTTTATCTGAAGTAGTTTACTTCCTTTGCACTTCAACCTGTGGGACAGAGTCCCCAGCTACCTAGTTCTTGGGCGGCCCTCATGGAAGGATGTGCCAGAGCACCGCAGAGCCAAAGGATCCTCTACTCCTAGAGATGATGTCTAATTTGTAATGTGAGACAAAGGTGTAGGATGAAGCCCAAGTGGCAGCAGAACAAATCTCATCCAAAGATACTCTAGACCAAAGGCCGCTGATAGATCGGGTCGAATGAGCCTTCACTTTTCCTGGTAGAGGCAGACCCATCTCTGAGTAAGCTCGGCCAATGCATTATGAAAACCAGCGAGCAACTGTCACTTTTGACACTGGTTTACCAATGAAGGGCTTAGCATAAGACACAAAAAGTTGATCAGACTTGCGGAAAGACTTGGTCCTGTGAAGGTAAAACCTCAACTATGTATGTATATCGAGCAAATGCAATTTATATTCCACCTTGTTTTGGTAGTTAGGAAAAAAGGCTGGCAAGTTTATAGTCTGGTTAATACTGGCTTTTGAAGCTACCTTGGGAAGGAAAGAAGGGTTAGTGCGAAGCGACACCCTATCTTTATGGAAAATCATGTAGGGCACGTTGATCGAAAGAGCCTGAAGCTCTGACACTCTTTTGGCAGAGGTAATGGCGACCAGGAAGGCAGGTTTCCATGTAAAAAATTTCAAATCTACCAAAGCCGCAGGCTCAAAAGGGGGAGAAGCTAATGCTTGCAACAACAGAGTAAGGGTAAGGTCCCACGGAGGGATAGGATCCTTTATGGGTGGTCTAAGAAGAAAAGCACCTTTAAGAAAAATCTTGCACAATCTACAGGAAGCCAACAAAGACATAGTAATCCCCACGTGAAAATTAGATATGGGTGCCAGCTGAACCTTGACAGTAGAAGAACTGGCACCCTTTTGAAAAATGCAAGCCAGAAAATCAAATCTAGAACTGCCAACAGAGGTGCCGTAAAAGGATCCAAGGACCGTTGAGTGGCCCATATAGAAAAACGTTTCCACTTACTATAATACACTTTCCTGGTAGAAGATTTCTAAGCCGCTACCAGGATGGACTTAACAGGTGATGACAAACCGGGAGTCCTAATAATCATGGGAACCGGAGCAGCCATGCCCTGAGCTTCAGACTGTCCAGATCTGGGTGTGGAATCCCCGAAGGGTGTGAGATAAGATCCGGAACTGGATCCAGAGTCCATGTTAGAACAACTAGATGAGACCTGACTAAGGAAAACCAAACCTGTTGAGACCAGAATGGGGTGATGAGGATCACAATGCTCCCCAGCCTTCGAGCTTTCTGCAGAAACTTTGACATGAGGGGAAGAGGATGATATGCATAAAGAAGTCCGGGAGGCCAAGCATGAATCAGAGCATCATTGGGGGTTTCTCCCGGCAGGGGGTTCAGAGCGAAAAACTCACTGCACTTCGTGTTGGAAGGAGATGGGAAGAGATCGCAGCAAGGATGACCCCACTCTTGAAAGATCTGTTCCGCTACTGAAAGATTCAGAGACCACTCGTAAGGCATCAGGATAGATCTGCTGAGCCTGTCTGCTAGAATGCTGGACTGTCCCGGAATGTGCTTTGCCACCAGAAAATGGCTGGTGGAAATCCCCCATTCCCACACTCTCATAGCTTCTCGACACAGGGGATAAGATCTGGTTCCCCTCATTTGTTGATATACCAGACCACTGACATACTGTCCATCTCAACTGCAAATGTTCCTAGAGGGAGATGAGCATGAAGGGTCTGCAATGCAAGAACCACCGCTCTATATGCAGACCACCAAAGGGAATCCCTGCATGCTTTTGAAATTCTCACTGGAAAGGACAAAGGGAGCTCTAACAGAGACCACTGAACAGCCAGTGTCCACTGTAGTACTCTCATATGGAGACGTGCCATAAGAAGAAGAGTGATTGTGGCCACCATAAAACCTAATTCACGTAAAACTGCTACAGCTGACGGAGATTGGGTCTGAAGAATGTGTAAGACGTGCAACCTCAGATTGCGCAACCTGTCTGATGAGAGGAACACCCTCGTTTGTATTGTGTCCAGCCGTGCCCCGATAAAGTCCAACACCTGAATCAGGAGTAAGGCAGATTTGTCCATATTGATTGTGATGCCCAACTTGTTGGCTAGCCGAAGAAAGGAGTCCCTGGCTTGACAAAGTAGATGCTCTGAAGGAGCAGTAAACAGCCAATCGTCCAGGTACAGAAAAACCTAAATGCCCTGAAGCCTCAGGTAAGCCGCTACTACCGCCATTACTTTGGTGAACACCCGGGGGGCTGTGGTGAGACCAAAGGGAAGGGCTCAAAATTGGTAATGATTGGCTCCCAGCCGGAAGTGAAGGAACCTCTAGGAGTGCCTGTCCATCTTAATGTGGTAGTACGTGTCCTGGAGATCGATCGAGCACATCCAGTCTCTGGTGTGCAGATAGGGCAGGATAAACTGAATCGTGACCATCTGGAATTTTATCTTGGTTACAGACAGGTTCAACTGGGACAGATCCAAAATTGGTCTGAGGTCCCCCATCTTCTTTGGAACTAAAAAGAACCTGGAATAAACCCTGGATCCAGATTGGTCTGGGGGGACCGGTTGGATGACTCGCTTTTGTAGCAGTGATTCTATTTGCACTGCTGCCTCCTCCCACTGCGAGGGTGGAACGTCCGGGAGGGCTTTGTTGGATGGAGGAGGTTCTTTGAATGGGACGAAATATCCTCTGGATATAATTCGCAACACCCAGAGATCTGTTGTAATGGACTCCCAAGCTAGTGGGTTTAGTGACAAATGATCCCCAACTGCCTCCAGACACGGACAGTCGGGCAACCCCTCAGGGCTGCTGCCCAGGTTTATCCGAGAAAGGTTCTCAGGACTCTAAGTTCTTAGGATCCCCTCTGCCTCTAGGGCGGCGTCTGTCAAATCCTCCTCTGCTTCTGGAGGACGGCGAGTCCTGAGCGTCCCAGGAAACCGCCTGAGACTTACAGAACCACATCTTCTGGCCTCATTGGTTTCTGGAAAAGGACCTCTGAGGCAAAGAGACGCGGATCTCGACGGCAGGCAGTGTCTTCCCATCCTTCTCGCTCTGGATCAAGGTCTCTCTTACAGTCTTCCCGAAAAGAGAAGAACCATCAAAAGGGGTGTTTGTAAAAGACGCCTTGAAGGGCTCCAAGAATTGACATAAGCGGAGCCAGGCATGACGCCTGATGGTAACGCCTGTCCCCGCCAGCCATGCGGCTCCCTCCGTGGCATGGGAGAGCAAACACATGGACGTGTTCACTACAGTTTTAAGGGTGGCTATTCGAGCATCGAAAGTCTTCCTGTCATCTGCCGACATGGACCCTGGGGTAGACTTCGTGATTTCTTTGACCAGATTTCTATGGAGTCGGATAACATGCACCATATAGTTCAGCACCCTCACGGAGAAAGTAGATGAAGCATAAGCTCGCTTCCCAAAATGATCCAACGTCCTCGACTCCTGGTCAGGAGGATGGACCCTGGAGCTCTCCTGTGCGAGCTCCTTTTTGGTGGCCGCTGCCACCATCATAGCATCTACAGGGGACCTCTTGTGCCAATGCAGCTTGTCTGCGGGGGACTTGAAACCTTGTGCAAGACGCTTTGCTATTGGTTCTACTATTGGTGGACCACCCCCCATTTGGAGAATGATCTCCATAATGTTTACAAAGGAGACATCCTCGGGGGGGGGGTGACCTTGGGGAACCTTCCCCTTCCATCCAGGTCAGTGTCCTCTGTGAGGGACTCTAGGGGAGAGTCCAAGTGCCTCCTCTTGCACGTATACTTGCGGGGGGCCTTCTCAGGGGGACTGTCTGGGGAGGCCTCGCAAACGGGTTGTTCTAGGAGTGGAACTGCCTGGGGCACTACAGCTACATGCTGCCCCTGAGAGGGCAAGATGTTCGGAACCACACTCAAAGCCAGGGGGGTCTGGACGGATTCTGAGGATGAGATAGTCTGAGGCCTTAACTCTGCGAGAACCCTCTCCACCACGTCGAATGCAGAGGGGGAATGGGCCTCCTGGACAGAAAAAGCAGAAGCCACTCCCCCTTAACCTGACAGGGGAGTCGGAGCCATGCCTGCTGGAGCCGAGACGCCGAGAGGTATGCTCCTCTCCGACAGACTCGGAGCAGAGAACACCCCCTCGGACCCAACCCCAATGCTCTGGCTCCAAGAGTTTGGATCCGAACTAGTCAGATCCAACACACACAAGGCAACCGCTGGCGTCGAGGTTTAGAGCATCATCGGCACCAACCCCTTGACTCCGACTGTCCTTGGATCCAGCAACTCCAAAACCGAAGGTCGGATCGGAGGAGGAGTAACAGGATGTAACATGGGCAGAAAGAAGCCTGCTCCAGTGGGAGATGGCCCCGGCAAGACCCCCATCTGAATTTGAGTGCGGATGAACCTCCACATCATCTTGTCCATCTCCTCTTCCGATCAGCTCCGGATGGAGCGGGAGGACGCTGCCGAAGTAGGATGGGAGTGCCAGTGGCGTGAGGGGGACCTAGACCGTGACCGGATAGTTGGAACCTCAGGCTCAGGTGAAAACCTCGGTGACCTAAGCAGAGGGGAAGCAGGCCTAGAGACAGGCATCGTCTTTGGCGGGGGACTGGCCTGTGACAAGTGGTCGGGAGATCGCTTGCGAGGCCGGTCCTTTTTAGATTTATCCCCCTCCATGGGCCTCTTGGCAGGAGTGTGAGCCCCACAGGCCGGGGAGGAGGAAGAAGCAGCAGGAGAAGAAGGGACTGCGGTCCCAGAAGATGAGGGCAACAATCCCTTAAGGATCAATTTGTCCTGCCTGTCCTTAAGTGCACTGGGGTTAAACCCAGCGCAAATAGGACAGGGGGACTGGAGGTGAGAGGTTTAAGAGAGAAAAAGGGAAGAAAAAAATAGCTAAGAAACAGACCACAAACCCAACCTGAACAAAAAGGCGGCAAACGAGATCTGAAGGGAGAAGGGAGACAGGAAGGCATTACGGGTAAAGGGAGGTGCTTGCAGCTCGGAGCCATAGCTGGAAAGTGAACGTCCCTCTCCAGTGCCAGTGGTGAGGATTCAGGCTTCTTGATTACTGGCCCTGCGTGGGGATGTCATACACCTGGCAGAAGTAATGGCCACCAAAAACACAGTCTTCCATGATAGCAGCTTCAGATCAACAGTAACTGAAGGCTCAAAAGGAGACACAGCCAGCACCTGAAGCATAAAAGGCAAGTTCCAAGGCGGACTAGGATCTCGCACTGGAGGACACAGTAGTAGAGTCCCTTTAAGTAAAGCCTTAGAGATCTTAAGAGCAGCCAATGGCATATTATCTCTACCAATGTAAAAATCAGAAATAGCTGTCAATTGCACTTTAATGGTGGAGCAGCTAGACAGACAGTTAAAAATTCCCACAAGAAAATCCACGATAGCCTCCAGGAGTGCTGAATAGGGATTCAAACCCTGAGAGACAGCTCATATGACAAAGTGTTTCCACTTACTGGCTTACACCTTACTTGTAAGAAGACTTTTGGGAAGATGTTATCATGAGAACAATACGGTCTGAAAGCTTGGGATTCCTGGCCATCAAGGGAATTGGAGAAACCAAGCAGTTAATTTGAGAATGCAAAGACTGGGTGGATCCAAGCCCACCAAATGAGAAATGAGATCAAAAATGGAATCCAGGACTCAAGGAGGGTACAGGAGGAGAGGCCACAGGAAGGTAAACCACACAGGATGAGGCCCAAAGGGAGCAATAAGGATTACAGTTGCTCTAACAATGGAACACTTTCTAAAAAAACTTTATTATCAATGGGATTTAGATGGTAAGCATACAGAAGACCCACGTGCCAAGCACACAGGAGAGCATCCCTGGGTGAGTATCACTGAGGAGGAACTAAGGCACAGTAGCTGCTGCACTTGGTGCTGGACGATTCAGAGACGGCGCGTGAAGAAAGAGAACATTCCTGTCCAAAGTGTGCACTAAGATGTTGGATTTCCCTGGGATGTGTTGAGTCGACATCACCCACTGCCAGACCCTTGTGGACTCCAGTCAAAGAGGATAAAACCAGGTTCCCCTCGTTTGTTCAGATACCAGACTATAGACGTATTGTCTATCAGGGCAGAAATCACATCCTCTGGGCATTGCAGGCTTTTCAGGGTGTTCTCCCCAAGGGTGTGATTTCTGTCCTGATAGATAATATGTCTGGTTCCCCTCATTTGTTCAGATACCAAACTACAGACATACTATCAGGACAGAAATCACACCCTTGGGGAGAACACCCTGAAAAGCCTGCAATGCCCAGAGGATCACCCTCATCTCCAGGTCACTGATGTAAAGGTTGGCCTTGGACCCTGACCAGGTCCCCTGGACTGTCCACTTTTTAAAATGCCTCCCCCATCCCAGCAGAAAAGAGTCTATTGTGACCATAGCCTGAGAAGGAGAAAAAAAAAACAAATGGACACCAAGGGAGCCTCCAATCCCCAACTGATTTGATCTTGACAAACATGAGTCAGGGAAACTGGAAAGTTCACTGGATGTGTCAGACACAGCCACTGGACCGCCAAGATCCACTGTAGTCCCCATGTAACACATGGCCAAGGGAAGTAAACAAATGTCAGTTGCCATTTGACCCAAAAGTCTGGGGACAAGATATGCTGGAGGCTTTCAGCAAACAATCAGACTTTGTGAGATCCCAAAAGTTTGATATTATGGACGGCGGCAGCTTGGCAATTTGGGAGACTGTGTCCAAATGGCAACTGGGGGGAGACTGGTCTTCTGGTAATTGACTGTGATCTCTAAGGAAATGCAAAGATGGAGTAAGGCATAGCTTGCCCTGATTAGGGATGCTTTCATGAGGGTGGTAAGGACAATGGTCCAGGTAAGAAAAGACCTGGAATCCCTGCAACCAGAGACAGGCTGCTACCACTGCCATACACTTAGTGAACACTTGGAGTTGGTGGTGAGATCAAATGGCAGCATTCTGAAATTGTAATGATGGGCCCTTAGCCAGAGGCACAGAAATCTCCTGGACTGCCTCTAAATCTTTATATGGTGGTAGGCATCCTTTAGATCTATCAAGCTCATCCAGTTGTCAGGCCTCAACAGAGATGAGAAGAACTGCACCATGATCAGCTAAAACTTGGTTGGACCGATTCAACTTGCTCAAGTCCAAAACCAAAGAGAAACTTGTAAAGACCCCAGGATCCTCATTGGTTTGGTGGGACCTCTTGGATGAGTCAACTTAATAACTTCTAAACTTCAATGGCTGCTGCTCATATCTGATGGATAGAATGTCTGGAAGTTACACTAGCGACATCTAAAAATAGAACTGAACAGCCTCTGGATACAATTATTAATAATCATGTGTCTGAGGTGATGGCCTCCCAAGCTTTGGGGTGTAGAGCCAATTAACTCCAGATTGCTTCCTGAGTAGGACAGCTGGGCAACTCTTCAGGGTCACTGAAAGGGCCTCCCGGAGAAGCTTCCATGGAAGCTCTGGTTATGCGGACCAGCCATGCTGTGAGGGACACATCTGTTGTGTTCACCCCACCTGCCATGGCAGAACCCTCAGAATGAGCCGCTGGAAAGGACTACTCTGATTTCCTGAACAGATGTTTGCCCCCCTTCTGGTTTTGATAAAAGGACCATTGAGGGATAGCAAAATGTACTCCACTGTCCGACAGCATATTTCCATCTTGCTCACTCCTGGTCAAAGTATCTAAAATTCGGCCCAAAAAGTGATCAGCCATCAAATGGGGCAATAACAAAGGACACCAAAAAAGCAGTCTGCAAAGCCACAAAATTTCATCTAAAAGTGGCAATGTACAGTGAAGCCGGTGCCAGACTCTTGGGACGTAACATCAACTGCACTGGAAAGCAGACACATGGACATGTTAGAAACTGACTGAAAGGTGGATAGTGCCATCTTCAGAGTATTCTGAGCTTCTAGAGACTGTTGTGCCAACTACTCTTGATACTTCTAACACAATGTCCTGCTAAACCCTGGTCAAGTGAGCCAAATAATTTAACACCCTTAGTGCAAAGGTGACTGAGGAGTAAGCATGCTTCCCTAAGTGGTCCAACATTAGAGATTCTGTATTCAGGGAATGGACCAAGAAGCTCTCCCTGGAAATGTCCTTTTTGGTAGAAGCTGCCACAATGATAGCATCCACAGTAGGACCCTTACACCAGTGAAACCAATCGGGGGGGGGGGCAAGAAGCCATCTGCGGATCAGTTCCACCATATCAGGCTCCTTCCATGCCCTACAGGACACCAAATCATTAAGTGCGCCTGAAGGGGGAACCACCCAGGACATGGATGGCCCCCCTCGAAAGCCTTCAAAAACATAGACTCTTCTGAAGAAGGGGCTTCAGCAGTATATTCTCTGCAGTGGCGAAGCAGCTCCAAAAGATCGTCAAAGGAGGTGTCTTTGCTGGGAAATTGAGGGGACCCTTCTACTGCCTTACGGTCAGTGTCTTCCATGAAGGACTCCTCAGGTGAGTCCAGGTGCTTCCTCTTACACCGCCTTTTCCCAGAGACTTCCTGGCGTACTGACCTAGAAGGGGAAATGGAGGCTGGGGGCCCAACCACGGCAGGATGTCCTGGAGCCAGCTGAGGAGCGGTCAAGGGGGTTAGGTGGACATCAGTTGCACTAAACTATTCCCTCTCCTGATAGAAGAGCATCCTCTTCTCATCGGAAGTGGAGGTGGTGGTGGGCCACCCTGACTCAGCCAACCAAGGGCCAAAACCCCAAGGATATGCCGAAATCCGGAGTCTTTCTGCCATGCCCCAACATCCAGACTGAGATTGAGCTAACAAAGGCAGACATCCCAAGTGGGAGGGCTGACACCAACATTGGCATCATTAAACCCGACCCATAGACCCCTGCCTTGACCTGCTGGCCCCGAGGTTCACCCAGCTCCAGCATCGCTGAGGTTGAGGAAACCAAGACAGGTATCAATGTTGAGACTGGCCAGGCCATCAACTCCAGTGACTTCAGATCTGTAGGGCCCAGGGGAAAAAAACAAGAAATGGGAGCTGAGGTACCAGGGCAAAGGCCTGGAGCCAAAGGGGTGAGGTCTAACTCCATTTCTAACTATAAGACGGACTGCATCATCTGCTCTAGATCTGATGTGTTCAGACTTCCAACGGACTGGGATGACCAAATTGAGGAGGCCACCGATGGGGCCTTGGAGGACAGTCGAGGCAACGGATTCAGCCTGCTGGGCCGAGCTGGGGAAGCATGGATCTGAGAAGGTGAAGGGGAGGACTTGGGAGAAAACTACCATGGTGTCTATGGAGTACAAGAGGAGAAAGCCCATCCTGAAGGAAACCCCCCTCACACCAAGAAACGGTTCAGAACATTGATGGTTGCAGAAGGTGCCTTACTAGAGACTGAAGCCGAAAAGTAACGACTCTGAGGCATAGCAGCAGAGGCAGCTGAGCCTAGGAAGGATTGATTCAGAGACACTGGTCCTGAAGTCGATTGGTTCTGAGGTGTTGGAGTCAAAGCCATTGGTGGATCCAAAGGTCTTGGGATGTTCGGATCCGTCTGACCACAAACAGAGACAGCACATGGAGCCGAATACCTGCGTACTCTCTCAGCATATTTAGAGTCTTTATAATGTTTGTG
Source organism: Protopterus annectens (assembly GCF_019279795.1). NCBI lineage: Eukaryota > Metazoa > Chordata > Ceratodontiformes > Protopteridae > Protopterus > Protopterus annectens. The sequence continues at coordinate 393,929,669 of NC_056748.1, read as the reverse complement.
GCCTGTTGATTTTTTACCCTTACTAGAGGAGGCCAAGGAAGAAACCCCCCTGAGGTAAGAAGTAGTACAGTTTTGTACTTACCATAAATGTAGATGTTCGAGTGTAAACACTGCTGCAGTCATTACACTTGGGTTATCCTGCCGTCAGGAGGTTCCCCAGTCGGCCTGAGTTCCAAAGTCTTGGTCCGGCGTCGGTTGCTGTCGCCTCCTCCCTGACGTCAGTGCGACAGGGGTATATAAGATGCAGCCGATGCCATTTTCTTCAGTTTTTCTTGCCACAGATGTCAGGTGCCCCCAAACAGGTAGGCAATTTCAAATTGCTAGTAAAATATACAAAAGAACAGCAAACAACCATTTTTAGTTACCAGCAAATACTCCCCATAGGTAATAAAGGGTAGATGACCTAGGAAAGTACCAGAAGGTAAGAGGGGAAGGAGGGAGGGTAACCTGGACTGCAGCAGTGTTTACACTCGAACATCTACATTTATGGTAGGTACAAAACTGTACTATGTTCATCATGTTACACTGCTGCAGTCATTACACTTGGGTAGAATCCCAAAGCTGAGGTAGGGAGGCTGGATGTACAAGGCATTAGGGGTGGCTATAAGGCCCTGCAGTACAGCAGTGGTGAAGCCAGCTCTGGATTTGGAGTATAAAGGTAAATGGTAATGCTTGGTGAAGGTATGCACAGAACTCCATGTTGCTGCTTCCAAAATATCCTTGGTAGGTACTCCTCTGAGGTAGGCAGTGGAAGTGGCTGTACCCTGGTGGAGTGAGATCTAATGCTGCTAGGTACAGGTTTCCCATGGTGGGTATAGCAGAAACGTATGGAGTGTCCTATCCATTTTGAAATAGTCAGTTTTGAAATGGCTTTTCCCTGTGCCCCTGCAGCGTATGCTACCAATAGTTGCTCAGATTTTCTGAAAGCTTTGCTTTTGTTCAATTAGAAGCGTAACTGTCTGTGAATGTCCAAAGAATGTAATAGTCTCTCCCCTTTGTTCTGAGGTTTTGGATAAAAAGTTGGCAAGTGAATAGTTTGGTTTAGAGCCACACTTGATACCACCTTTGGCATAAAAGTAGGGTTAGTTCTTAAAGACACCCTGTCCTGGTGGAAGATGAGGAAAGGTTCCACTGCCATTAGTGCCTGTAATTCTGAAACTCTTTGTGCTGATGTTATTGCCAGTAGCAGAGAAGTTTTCCAGGAGATGTATTTTAATTCTGCTGTGTTAGCTGGCTCAAAAGGAGGTAAAGTTAATTTTTCCAAAACAAAGTTGAGGTCCCAAGTTGGTGTAGGTGCACTACGGGGTGGTTTTATGTTTTTAGCCCCTCTGAGGTACTGTTTGAGCAAAGGATTAGAAAAAATTGGTGGATCCGTGTTGTAATGTGCAGAAATTGCTGAGGCGTGGATCTTGATGGATGAAAAGGAGAGGCCCTTGTCCAGCATCTCAGTTAAGTATTGAAGTATCTGAGGAATGTTTGGGACAAGAGGGTCAAGGCTGTGCATTTGGTTCCAGGCACAAAATCTCTTCCATTTATCAGAGTATGCTTTCCTGGTGCTAGGCCTTCTGGTCTCCAGAATGACATCCATAACAGCTTTGGAGAGAGGTATTGCTTGCTTGACTAAGGAATTTTCCATACAGCTAGATTTAAGGTCTTTAGCTGGCTGTGAAGTATCTGATTGTTGTGCTTTGTCAGCAACTGTGGGATCTGAGGCAAAATCCAGGGTGGTTCTTGTGCTAAGTTCTTTAAGATTGGGTACCAGTGCTGGCGTGGCCAGTCTGGTGCAATAAGGATCATCTTTGGCTCTTCCTGCCTGGCTTTTATGAGTACCTTTGGAAGGAGAGGTAAAGGAGGGAAAGCGTATACTTGTAGTTTTTCCAGCTGAATGAGACGGCATCCACTTTCCATGCTTGTGGATGGTAGCTCCTTGTGCAGAATTTCTGTAATTGGCAGTTCATTGGGGAAGCAAACAGATATATGTCCAGGCTCCACCATTTTTGTGTTATCATTCTGAATATTTGTGGATTCAATTGCCATTCGTGAGGGTCCATGATGTTTCTGCTTAGGTCGTCTGCCAGTGTGTTTTTCTCTCCTGGCAGGAATTGTGCTTGCAGATGAACTTGGTAGTTTAGAGCTGTGTTCCACAAGATCATGGCTTGTCTGCAGAGGGGGTAGGAGTGTGTGCCCCCTTGCTTGTTTATGTACCACATAACTGTGGTGTTGTCTGTCTTTAGTAGTAATTGTCCTGGATGCAGCAAGTCCTTGAAAGCTATAATAGCATTTTGTACGGCTAGCATCTCTTTTTGATTGATGTGGAGATGTCTTTGCTCTGTGGGCCACTCGCCCTGGATACATTTTCCTGCCATGTGTGCTCCCCAGGCGTAATCTGATGCATCTGTTGTCAGTGTTTGCCTGGCTGTGGGTTGAGTGAAAGGCTGTCCCTTGTTGAGGTGACAAGCTTATGCCCACCATCGAAACTCCTGTTGTAGGCAAGGAATTAGTGGTATAACTGTTTCCAAACTTTGACAGTGTTGAGACCATACACTCTTTAGGTAGCATTGTAGTTTCCTCATATGCACTCTGGCATATGGAATAAGTAGTATGCAAGATGCCATGTAGCCTAAGGCCTGCAGAATTTTTCTTGCCGGGAGTTGGGTCTTTGTTGCCATTAAATGAAAATATTGAGTCAGTTGTCCTTGCTTGTCTGGCGTGAGATAAGCCATCTGGGCCGTTGTGCTCAAGCTGGCACCCAGGAATATTATCTGTTGTGAGGGCACTAGTTTTGATTTATTTTCGTTTACTGTGTACCCCAGGCAACTTAATAACTTTTTTACGTATGCCAGATGCTTTAGTAGAATGTCCTTGCTCTCTGCTTGAATCAGGCAGTCATCCAGGTATGGATAAATATGAATTCCTTTTTGCCTGCAAAATGCAATTACTCGTGCCAGGCACTTTGTGAAGACCCTGGATGCAGTAGATAAGCCAAAGGGCAGTGCAGAGAATTGGTAGTGCATTGAACCAGCTAGAAATCTGAGGTATCTTCTGCAAGTTTGTCTGAGAGGGACATGCAGGTATGCCTCTTTGAGGTCCAAAGTCACGAGAGCCAAGCTTTCTTGCCCAGCATGGGAAGAAGCTGCTGTACTGTCAACATCTTGAATTTCGGATCATCCAGGTAAGTGTTTAGTGATGAAAGGTCCAGAATGGGTCTCCAGGCTTTGTCCTTTCTGGGAACCAGAAAGAGTCTTGAGTAAAATCCTTGTCCTTGCTCCTGTGGTGGTACCTTTTGAATAGCTCTCATGTCCATGAGTTGAGCCTCTGCCCATTGATTTGGTGGCATATTTGGCATTCCTTTTAATCTTGGCAGAGTGTGAAAGTGGAACCTGTAACCTTGAGATACAATGTTGAGAACCCATTTGTCTTTGGTGATGCAATGCCAGTTGTGATAGAAAAGTGCCAGTTTTCCTCCTAAGGGGGCTGCCAAGAGAGAGATGTTTGGCAGCTGCAGTGGAAAGTCATTGAGGCTGCTTTTTATAAGGGTGAGGCCTGTCTTCCCCTTCTTTCTGGCCTGGTGTACCCCATTGTCGAGGCCTGTAAGGGCCTTGTGCCTAACCTCTACCTCTTGGACGTCTGTATCTGCCCCTTTGAGGTGTACCTGTGACTGGAAAGGACCAATTCTTTGTTGGCCAATTTCTGCTAAAACGAGGAGGCTGAACCTGTAAGAAATCTTTCACCGTTTGCATAGATTTTGCCTTATCCTCCATTTTCTTTAATACCTCCTCTACCTTAACTCCAAACAGCACATCCCGCTGCAAAGGTGCATCCAATAATTTGACCTTAACATGATCTGGTAACGTATGTTCTTTTAACCAAGCATGCCTTCTAATGACACAGCCTGTAACTGCTGCTCTACAGGAGGCCTCTAAGGAATCAAACCCACATTGCAAAGTATGTTTTCCCACTTGTTCAGCTGCATGCAATAAATCCTGCATTTCTTTAAAATTAGGAGGATCTGAATCTGGGAGCATCTTTTGTTTCAACTGAGACATCAAAAATTGCTGATATTTTAGCATGTGAAACTGGCAAGTCAAGGCTCTCATTGCTAAAGTTGCAGACGTATATACCTTCTTTCCCCATCTGTCTAATGCACTGGAATCTCTGTCAGAGGGAACTGGGTTTTTTGCTGATGAGGCCTTAATCCCTTTGGGTCCCTGAGAAATAGTTTCAGGATCAGCAACAGGGCTTTTGTACAGAAATTTGTGAGAGTCAGGGACTCTGTAGTATCTATCAGGTTTAACTGGGGCTGGGGGTAAGGCGTCAGGGTTTAAACTGGATTCAGTGTACTCATCATCCGCAATATCTAAAACTGGCGGGATTACAAGGGGTCTGTGTTGAGGCAATAAAAGGACGTCTCTGAGCCTTTTCTTGGATTCTGAGTAATCCTGGCCTTCCCAATGGAAATGTTCCCTCATGGTATGTAAGGTCTCCCCAAAGGAGTAATCCTCAGGCGGAGAGGCTGATGGAATTGATTCCTCAGCATCAGAATCCTCATAAGGGGGTAAAGAATATCCTAGGTCCAAGGAAGAGTCTGAGGAAATGGACACCTGGTAAGAAGATTCATAGTCTGCATCCTGCCTGGGCCTTTTATCAGGAGGAGAATGGGACCCCCTGATCAGGGTGATTAGGTCCTCGGCCATTTTTAGCATTTGTTTCTTAGGCATGGAAGCCTGTCCTGGAAAGAGTTGTGTCTGTTTCTTTGCTTTTAAGAGGGGCTTAGACTTAGCAGAGGGTTTAATGGTTAACTGGGTAGGTCTGAAAACCCTCTGTAGCTGTGGATTGCTCAGCTACTTCGGTTTCCTCTGTAGGGTTAGGATCGGAAAGCTGAATACCTAGTGCGTCCGAAGGCCCAGCCAGCTCCATGTGGGAGTCGGAGGCGGTCTGTGGAAGTGGTCGTCAGGGGCTGCATAAGCGTCTTGCTGAAAACCGGAGAACCGGCAACCGGCCTAGAAGAGGCCTCATCGTCAGTTTTGAGCCTCGGATGCCTGTCCTTGTCCTTGCGCTTTTTATGCATTGCGGTCATCGGATGTTCCAACGGCATGGTGTAATTGAATTTTCTGCCAAAATCAAACCGACGTTTAATAGTGCACTCGTTAAACCTAGCACAAAACCGATAACCAGTGATGTCGTGGTCAGGGCCTAGGCATGGAATACAATAGGAGTGGAAATCCTTATAAGGTATTTGCTTCCCACAAGAAATACAGTTATTAACTTTTACTGACATCGGTCTGAGGCAAGAAAAAGTTTTCCCAATGGGGTACTTAGCTGTTTTAGAAGACTTCGGTTCTGGATTCGGAATGAAAATCTCAGGAGTCGTCTGACCGGCACTTGTGAACTGCTTCTGCTTCGGGCACCGCATGGCAAGAAAGACTGAAGAAAATGGCGTCAGATGCATCTTATATACCCCTGTCGCACTGACATCAGGGAGGAGGTGACAGCAACCAACGCCAGACCAAGACTTTGGAACTCAGGCCGACTGGGGAACTGCCTGACGGCAGGATAACCCAAGCGTAATGACTGCAGCAGTGTAACACAATGAACATCATTACGAATGACCTTAAGCCGTCACAAATGGCATTAAGGGGATTCAGTGCAAGTAGCCCTGAGGCAGCACACACAGTGGTCAACAGCATACTGCCATGGAAGCTTATTACTGCAAGAAACATACATTTTAAAGCCTTTTTCCATCCTAAGCACTAACATATACAACGAATTACATTAAAGAAGTCCAGAAAAATGGAAAACACACCTACACTAACCTACTTACCTAACTAACCAACCATACTACACTAACATAAAACAGAAAAAACTAGGCAGAGGAGTGAATGACCTAGCTGCTGTCCGGAATGGCAGCAAACTAGATCTGAGGCAGTTTTAGTGATGTGGTGGAGTTACAGGTACAGGAGGCATAGCTTGGAGGAGTTACAAATTCAGGAGGCATAGCTTATTAAGCTGAAGTCCTGCAAATCGACTAGCATTGGATCTGGTTGCCCACAGGTTGAACTAAGAATATTGAAAATGCCATCTTATGGGAATGTGTACAATTATCAAATTAGATGAAGAGCTGAAATCACTTGTATGTTTTCAGAGATGTTACCTAAATATAACCATCTGCTGGTACTTCTATTCCTTCTGAGTCTGCAACCATTGCCTCTTCTATCATCAACTGCTGCCTTGAACCTGGTATCGGATGTGCAGCATGCTAGAAGTAGTGAGAGGTATTCTCATGTGTCCCTTCTTTCAAAAGGACTGAGTTTCATACCTATGACTAATTTATATTTAGTTGATATTATTACCGATTTGAAAATGTTTGTGAGAAATTTAAATTTAAATGAATACACCTATTACTACTGCCTTTGCAATGTCTGTGAAGCTGATTTTAGGCAACAGTTTAATGTCTGTGATAGAAAATTCAACATCTTGCCTTGCAGAATCTCAAAAGGAATAGTGAAATCAGATAAGGGTGGAAGTATTGTGATTATGGATAGAGCTTGCTACAATTCATCAATGGATAAGCTAGTAATGGATACTTTGTCCTTTAAAATGACATGCAATTTAATAATAATATTAGTTTGGAATTATTTAACTTTTTCTGTACCCTGTCCATCTATAGTTAAAAATACATAAGTGTTTGTTAGAGACCCATTGTTTAAATGTAATTATGTTTGTATTACAGTGAACCATGTAATCTGAATGATTTTCTATTTACTGAAAAATCCTTAGTTAGTGAATCTATTCAAAAGTACTTAGCCATAATGTTTTCATTTTCAATCAATTGCATGATGGAAAAGATTGTTTTTAATTTGGAGTGGATCTAGGGACAGCTTAGAAGAATATCTTGTACACTTGAACAACACGACATCATTTTTGCTTCCTTCCTTGATGTTAAGCATTTATTTCAGGAATTATAATCTACCCTGATGTTGTGATAAATCAAGTTGTAAACCCTACTGTGCAAAGCCCATCTACTCTACATCTAATTTTACATATGTGGAATCTAATAGTTAAACACAAGTCAGAAATCAGGAGGCATTTAGAGTTACAGATGTGGTGATATTAATAATAAAGAATATCAATGGATACAGTAAGCATTAAACAACCTGTGCACATGAGCATGTTTATACATTGATGTTAATCATCTGTTGTGTATTTTTATATTTTATAATTAAGCATATATATGTGCTAGATTTAGATTCATATTGCTTTGAAATTTGATCATGTATATGCATATGTGTAGCTTCAATTTTTAAAACTGCACATTTAAATAGGTCATGTGACTTTGGCTGCAGTCACATGACTAGCAGTTGCTTTGTGTATATGTATGTATTTAGTATATAAAGTGATTTGTTCTCAGCATTCCTTGTGTGATTTTGCCCACAGGTTGAACCCAGACGGAGAAGGCAACATTGGAACAGACTATAACTATTTTTTTTTAAATATCAGGGTATGTTACACTCCATGAAAAGAAATTGCACCGCACTGTGGAAGAAAAACATACTTCACTCACATTCCTGACTACCAGGTTGCAAAACAAAAGTGTCACAACAATGATAAGAATCATCTGCTACACAACAAAATACTAAAGCAAACTCCACTACAGTCAATGAACACTGACCATGGTATGCTCTCCTTATGAAAGTATGCAAGTACCGAAGTATAAAAGTGTTAAGTTTCTCAGTAGGCTGTACACTCACTTCTGATACAAAAGAATGCCAGGTACCTTTGCACACCAAACATATGGATTTATGTTCCTGTACTGACACTGCAAGTGCAGAACCTCATTTTGCACTCCTAAAGTTCTGCCAGTGGATATAGGATAAAGTATCATCTGCCTATTCTGATGGCAGCTTACATGGCTGTTAAAGACCACTAATCTGATGCTACTCTATGAATGAACTTTTTTATGCAGGTTAGGACCCCAGTAGTTTTCTAACCATTTCCTGCTTCCCTAGGAAACCCTTTTAATCCCCAAGCTACAGGATCCAGCTTAAACTTTATACAAGAACTGTTTTTGGTGATGTGGCCCAGAAAACTAACCTACCTAATAAAGCTGAACACAGACACTATGGGTTGTCTGTAGGTGTGGCATCATCCTTGGTAATCTGCTTGGAACTTTTCTATAAAGGCTGACTCCATTCCCAGGGGATTCAGTGTGCATACATATGGGGACAACAATGCTGACACAAATGTGCACTTAGTTCTTTGTTGATGTGTGAGCCTAAAAAGACCTGGTTGCAGCGCATTCCCAGTGACAACTGGTAGCATAGTAGCTGAGTAAACCACCTAATTCCTTCTCAAGATAGGCAAGATGACACTGGTTGCACAGCTCCTTCAATATCCAGGTCATTTATCAAGACTCAGCTGTCTAGGTTTTAGTTAGGGCTTTGTCCGTCTTCACCAAGGAGCTAGCAACAATGCATGAAGTTGTTCTGTAAAGGGGTAGGAGTAATAAAGTAAGTGAGCATGAAGACAAAAAGGTTGTTTTAAAGTCTTCCATTCACCTCTGGTTCCCTCAACTGTATTAAACTGTTCAACACAAAAGCACACAATCTTCAGGGACTGCGATGGCAGCTTAGTATGTAAGCTCCAAAAGTCAGCGATATAATACTTTATTTTTGTAGTCTGGGATTCTAGTAAACTGCTATTGGTTTGTGGATAAAATTAACCATCTGTAATTTTAATTTTGCAGTAAGAAGATATGGATCTTCCGTAAGTCAACTTTCAAAATTGAAACTTTTGAGGCAACAGCAATACAGCAAGAATAACATGAGAGACTGCAGGACAAACTGAATAACCTGGCATCCCTTTTCAATAAAGTCCTGTGGGATACCGCAAGCTTTGACTATAAAAAGTGCTTTGTTGGAGCCCAAGATACCCTGAATACCTCCCAAATCCAAGAAGTTCAAAGTCACCTGTAAGACCATCAAACTTCAATACAGTGGATGAGACACAAGGAAAACTACTTGGAGAACAGGCAATACAGAAGAAACTTTTGGCTAGTGGGTCTGAGGGACAGCACAAAATCCAGAGATTTCATAACACTGTACCAGGCTCTTAGCTTTGAAACTGCCATACAATAATTATTAAAACGACTCACAGGTCACTTAAACAACCTCTCCCAAACATGACATCAAGGTAAAAAATTTAAAAACTCTTAATACTCTGGAAATATGCTGATCCTTGAAATGGTAACAGAAGGGAGGGAATTTATTCTGCTGGATCAAAAAAATGCCACTATTTCAGGACTACTGAGTGAAGTCTCAGTTAGATGGATAAATTTTGTCAGCATTAGAAAACTGTGATTCAGGAATTTGATTCCAGTAGTACTAAACTGACCACCTATTTTGCAAACAGTTACAATCCAAGAAGGCAGCAGCCCTCACGTTCTTGTAATATTCACTGTGATGACCTGCTAGACTGATCTATCCAGAAGACAGGAATCCCAAAAGTCAAAACATTCTTGTAGCAGAACCAATTAAAATACCTGAATGGTGCAAGTCAATCTGCGTCACTCTCCACCCCATCAACTAACTAAGATGTCAAAAGCCATGTGCAAATGAACAAGGATATAAGATCTAAAGCCTTGAGAAGTTACCTAGGGGTAAAAAGTAAATAGGCACTTGTTTGAAATTCCTAAATCCAACAATTTTAAAGTACCTGACGAGTACGAACCCCAAACCCTGGACACTGCCAGTAGAAGCTAGGGAAGCTCCTGAAGAAACCCACCTATATTCACCTGTGCAACAACCTAAAAACACGCACTATTTTTCTACAGTAACACAAAAAAGCTATTAGCAGATGGGAAACAAAGATGATAAATACGACAAGTACTGATTATGAGTTTATGCTCCACTAGTTACTTTTGTTTTCTGGCGTAAGAAAACTCCAAGCTATGGTTAGGCAGAATAACATCTACCATTCAGGGAGAGGAAGGCACTAATTTATCTTCATCCATAACAGAAGATAGGAAAAGTACAGTTTTGTACCTACCATAAATGTAGATGTCCGAACTGGATAGCATCTGCAGTCATAACAACTGGGTTGTCCTGTCGTCAGGCAGCCCTTCAGTCGGCCGGATTACAAAGTCCGGGTCCGGCTTCGGCTGATGTCGCACTTCACCCGACGTCATCTCTGTTGGTCTTCGGGTATAAAAGCATCAGCCGACGCCATTTTCCTCAGTGTTTCTTGCCCCAGATGCCAGTAGCCCTCTTGAAGGCTAAAATTTGGATAGATGCCAATGTTTCCAAAAAGATAGAGGTAAACACAACAATAAGCATGTATGTACATATATACAAACAAATACACCATAAAAGACTCCCCCCCACCAGCTAGCTATTAGGAGGGTAAACACCCTAGGAGTACCACAGAGGGGAAGGAGGGAGGGTAATCCTGACTGCAGATGCTATCCAGTTCGGACATCTACATTTATGGTAGGTACAAAACTGTACTATGTCCTTCATGGATGCATCTGCAGTCATAACAACTGGGTAGAATACCATAGCCAACTAGGGGAGGAGGATAAAAGTAGATTATGGTGTGTTTAGGATGGTGTGTTTAGGATCCCTTGCAGTACAGCAGTGGCAAACCCTGCTCGGGATCTGGAATATAGAGGCAAATTATAATGCTTGGCAAATGTATGCACGGAGGTCCAAGTAGCCGCCTCAATAATGTCTTTGGTAGCCACTCCTCGTAAGAAGGCTGTGGTAGTGGCTGTTGCCCTTGTAGAATGAGGTCTTATGTTCTGTGGAATTGGTTTTCCATGGAAGGAGTAACAGAATCGTATGCAATTTCCTATCCATTTGGAGATTGTCTGTTTGGAAATAGCTTTTCCTTCCCTTCCTGTTGCATAGGCTACGAAAAGTTGGTCAGTGTTTCTGCTATTTTTTGTTCTGTCCAAGTAGTAGCGTAGCTGTCTATGTACATCCAAGGTATGCAGTATTCTTTCCCCTCTGTTTTGTGGGTTGGGAAAGAAGGTAGGGAGGTGGATTGCCTGGTTTAAAGACACTCTGGATACCACCTTGGGCATAAATGTAGGATTAGTCCTCATGGACACTCTATCTTGGTGGAAGATTAGGAAGGGTTGCACTGCCATTAATGCCTGTAGTTCTGAAACCCTCCTTGCTGAAGTAATTGCCAGTAGGAAAGCAGTTTTCCATGACAGGTGTTGTAGGTCTGCTGTTGCTGCTGGTTCAAAGGGTGATAGTGTCAATTTTTCTAGCACAAAGTTTAAGTCCCAAGCTGGTAATGGTGGTTTCCTTGGAGGTTGTACATTTTTGATTCCTCTGAGGAACTGCCTGAGCAAAGGGTGCGAAAAAACAGGTGGATCAAAGCTGTATTCTGCTGAAATAGCTGATGCATGTATCTTGATGGAGGAGTAGGACAGGCCTGAATGAAGAAGTTCGGCCAGATACTCCAGAATGTTAGGCATATCTATGTTTGACACATCTTTTCCTCTTTCCGTACTCCAAAAGACACACCTTTTCCATTTTCCAGCATAGTTCCTTCTTGTTGAAGGTCTGCGTGCTTCAAGGATAATGTCTTTAACTCTTTGGGAAAGTTCTGGATTGGCTGCTGCTATGTGATGTTCCATGCAGTCAGTTGCAACGTCTTTAGGTTCGTGTGTATGATGCTGTAGTTGCTCTGAGTTAACATCAAAGGCATCAGGGGAATTGGCCACATATTGTTCCGAGACATGCTCCTCAGTAGTGGGTACCAGTGTTGTCTTGGCCAGTTTGGAGCTATCAGGATTATCCTTGGACGTTCTTCCTTGATTTTTAGTAGTACCTTGTGTATCAAAGGAAGAGGTGGGAATGCATATGCTGTTAGGCCTTTCCAGTTGAAGGAGAGCGAATCCACTTTCAATGCTAGTGGGTGGAATGTCCTTGTGCAGAATTTTTTGAGCTGGAGTATTGTCCTTCCCCGGTACAAATATTGCCTGTAACTGGATGTTGTAGCTGAGTGCCAGGGTCCACAGCTCCAAAGTCATTCTGCATAGGGGGTATGAATGAGTGCCTCCCTGTTTGTTGATGTACCACATGACTGTGGTGTTGTCTGTCCTTATCATCAACTGGCCCTCTTTGAGAAATGGTTTGAACTTTTGGATTGCCAGTTTTACTGCCAGCATTTCTTTTAGGTTGATGTGCAGGTGAAGTTGATCCTGTGTCCACAATCCTTGCACACATTTGTCCAGCATGTGGGCCCCCATCCTAGGTCTGAAGCGTCTGTTGTGATGGTCTGGCTTGCTTGACATCTGCGAAAGGGTAGGCCTGGGTTTGACTGGCATGCCTGAGCCCACCATAAGAACTCCTGTTTTAAGCATGGAATTAGTGGGATTTCTGTTTCTAGGCTGTGTCTGTGTTGGGACCATAAATTCTTTAGGTACCACTGTAGTTTTCTCATATGTAGTCTGGCAAATGGGACCAAGATTATGCATGATGCCATGAAGCCCAAGGCCTGCAGTACTTTTCTTGCTGTTAACTTGTTCAGTTTTGTTAGTGCCAAGAAGTAAAGAGGAAGTTCTTTTGTTTTTCTGTAGTCAGGAATGCCATTTGTTTTACTGTGTCCAATTCAGCCCAAGAATGTCCTTGTTTGGGATGGTATCAGCCTTGACTTTTGTAAATTGACTGTGTATCCCAGTGCTTGTAGCAAGTAAATGACCCTTTGTAAATCTGTTGTCAGCTTGCTTTTGTTGTCCCCTTGTAGCAGGCAGTCGTCCAGGTATGGGTAAATTTGAATTCCCTGTAGTCTGCAATGGGCGATTACTGATGCCAGGCATTTTGTGAATACTCTGGGCGCAGTAGATAAGCCAAAGGGCAATGCTGAGAATTGATAGTGCTCTGATCCTGCAAGAAATCTGAGGTATCTTCTGCAGATTGGTCGAATGGGGACGTGCAGGTATGCCTCCTTGAGATCTAGAGTTACCAGCCAAGACTCCTTGCCCAGCATGGGAAGAAGTTGCTGTAGGGTCAGCATTTTGAATTTTGGGACAATGATGTATGTATTTAAGGTGGACAGGTCGAGAATTGGCCTCCAACTTTTTTCCTTTCTTGGAACTAGGAATAGTCTGGAGTAGAACCCCTTTCCTTGCTCTGCTGTTGGCACTCTTTCCACAGCTCTCATGTTTGCTAACTCAGTTATCTGGTGTAGAGCCTCTGTTTTTTGATTTGGAGGTAGATTTGGCATTCCTCTTTTGACTGGTAGAGTGTGGAAGTGAAACCGGTAACCTTGATGTATGGTTTGTAAAATCCACTTGTCTTTTGTTATGTAGTGCCAGTTCTTTGAAAATAAAGTTAACTTTCCGCCTAGAGGAGCTGCTATTTGTTCCCTGGTAGGCGGATTTAGGGTTAAGTCACTGTGGTTGTGCTGATGTAGTGGCAGTGGCTGTGTCTGTGCCTCTGTTGTTGCCTTGCCACTGTCGTCCTCTGTAGGCACCTCCTCTGGATTGGTTTCTGCCCCTGGAACGTCTATTCCTGCCCCTTTGAAATTTTGTGGAGTCAGGAAAGGACCAATTTTTGGCAGGCCAGTTCCTGCTAAACCTTGGGGTTGAACCTGCAAGAAATCTTTAACAGTTTGAACAGATTTTGCCTTTTCTTCCATTTTCTTCATAACCTGCTGGGCAGGTGTACCAAACAAACTTGTCTTGTCCATAGGAGCATCTAGCAACTTAGCTTTAACATGATCCGGTAAGGCTTGTTCCTTTAGCCATGCATGCCTTCTTATCACTGTGCCAGTCATGGCTGATCTAAATGAAGCCTCCAGTGCATCATAGCCACATTTTAAGGAATGGTTGCTAACCTGTTGTATGTTATTTACCATTTCTAATACATATTTCTTATCAAGAGATTCATCAGTGGTTAGGTTTTTAGTTAACTGATCAAGCATAAACTCTTGGTATTGTATCATGTGAAACTGGCAGTTTAAAGCTCTAGCTGAGAGAGTAGCTGAAGTGTAGACCTTTTTACACCATCTGTCTAATGACCTTGCTTCCCTTTCAGAAGGAATAGGGTTTTTAGCTATGGTCGCGGCTACTGCCTTGGGACCCTGGGATATAGTTTCTGGGTCTGCAAGTGGGGCCTTGTAAAGGTGGTGATGAGTATCTGGCACCCTGTAAAATCTGTCTGGTTTGGCAGGGGCTGGGGGTAAAGAATCTGGAGCGGAGCAAACATCATTGAAAGCATCATCCACCACAGAGAGAACAGGAGGTATAGCTAAGGGCCTGTGCTGTGGGAGGTGCAGAAAAGTCCTAAGTCTTTTTCTGGAGTCTGAAAAATCCTGTTGCTGCCATTGGAACTGTTCTCGCATGGCATGCAAGGTTTCCCCAAAGGAGAATTCTTCTGGTGGGGAAGCAGCTGGGATGGATTCTTCAGCATCAGAATCTTCAAAATTGGAGAAGGGAGCCTCTGGCTGGTCAGTTATGTCTGATTCATCAGCAGACTCATCAGAGGACACTGGCTCAGGGGGCTCTGCCCTAGGTCTCTTCTCTGGGGGCTGAGAGGCCCTGTCTGGGTGAGATTGAGATCCTCTAATTAAAGAAATTAAATCTTCTGCCAAAGTAAGCATTTGAGAACTAGAAGAGGGCCTGGATGTGGGGGGTTTAACAGGCACTGTTTTAGTAGTCTTGGCTGCTTTAGCCCTGGCGAAGGCCTTAATGGACATGGCTGCTGGAGGCCTAGCAGCACCACGTGCTGGGGTAGAGACATCCAAGGGGATGGTGTCTGATAAGTCAACCACCGTGAGTGGGTAAAAATTCTGAGGCCGATTCAAGAGTTGTAGCAGGGTCTCAGTTGTAGGAATAGGTTCAGCTGTACTTTGATCAGTTTTCTCGGTTTCGGCGAAACCGAGACACTCGCGTTTGCTTAACCATGGTTTCGCCGAAACCGCGGACCGCGAGTGTCGGTCTTTATCTTTGCGTTTTGGCAGATTGGGTAGTCGGAGGATCCGACGGCATAATGTACGCAAAATCAGAACCGAAAAACTGTTCTGCAAACTCCGACCGGCGCCTAAGCGTTCGTCGGTTGAAAGAAGCACAGGCGAACAGGCTGCTACGTCGTGGGCTGGGCCTAAACAAGGCAGACAGTAAGAGTGGAAATCCTTATGAGGTATTTGTTTCCCACAGGTTAAACAATTGTTAACTTTTTCTGACATCGGCTGAGGCAAGAAAGAGTCCCCAACGGGGTACTTAGCTTTAGAAGTCTTCGAAGTAGTATTCGGTAGAAGTAATCTCTGGATCCGACCGACCGGCACTTGCGAACAGCTTCTGCTTCGGGCGCCACGCGGCAAGAAAGACTGAGGAAAATGGCGTCGGCTGATGCTTTTATACCCGAAGACCAACAGAGATGACGTCGGGTGAAGTGCGACATCAGCCGAAGCCGGACTTTGGAATCCGGCCGACTGAAGGGCTGCCTGACGACAGGACAACCCAGTTGTTATGACTGCAGATGCATCCATGAAGGACATGGTACAGTTGTGTACCTACCATAAATGTAGATGTTCGAGTGTATTCACTGTTGCAGTCATTACACTTGGGTTATCCTGCTGGCAGGCGACCCGTAGTCGGCCCGAGTTCCAAAGTCTTGGTCCGGCGTCGATTGCTGTCGCCTCTTCCCTGACGTCAGTGCGCCAGGGGTATAAAAGCTGCAACCGACACCATTTTCTTCAGTTTTTCTTGCCCCAGATGTCAGGTGCCCCAGATATGAAGGCTGTAAAGATAAAAATATGCCAAACAACCATGCATATATCACTACAAACATTTTCTTCTTCTAAAAGCAAATACACCACATAGGTTGTATAGAGTTGAGAAGTACAGAATAGTCCCAGCAAAGAGGGGGATGGTGGGTGGGTAACCAGGACTGAAACAGTGAATACACTTGAACATCTACATTTGTGGTAGGTACACAACTGTACTATGTTCATCGTGTTTCACTGTTGCAGTCATTACACTTGGGTAGAATCCCAAAGCTTAGGCAGGGTGGCTGGGTCTAGATTAGATTTGGCGAGGCTAACAAGCCCTGCAGAACTGCAGTGGCAAAGCCTGCTCTGGATTTGGAGTAGAGAAGTAGGTGGTAGTGCTTGGTAAAAGTGTGCACTAAGCTCCAGGTTGCAGCTTCAAATATGTCTTTGGTTGGTACCCCTCTGAGGAAAGCTGCTGAAGTGACTGCTGCTCTGGTAGAATGAGGCCTAATGCCCTTAGGCACATATTTGCCATGTTGTGCATAACAGAAGCAGATGCAGTGTCCTATCCATTTGGAGATTGTCTGCTTTGTAATAGGTTTTCCTTGTGATCCTGCAGCATATGCTACAAACAGTTGCTCAGATTTTCTGAAAGCTTTTGTTTTGTCCAAGTAAAAACGTAGCTGCCTGTGAATATCCAAAGAGTGCAGAAGTCTTTCCCCTTTATTCTGGGGATTTGGGTAGAAAGTAGGCAAATGAATAGTTTTGTTTAAGGCCACATTGGAGACCACTTTTGGCAAGAATGTTGGGTTCGTCCTTAGAGAAACCCTGTCCTGGTGAAAAATGAGGAAAGGTTCCACAGCCATCAATGCCTGTAACTCTGAAACTCTTCTTGCTAAAGATATTGCTAGGAGCAGAGCAGTTTTCCATGACAAGAATTTTAGATCAGCTGTGCTGGCTGGTTCAAAAGGAGGCAGTGTTTTATTTTTTCTAAAACAAAACTGAGGTCCCAAGTAGGCACTGGTGCTCTCCTAGGGGTCTTATATTCTTTGCCCCTCTAGTAGAGGATGTGAAAAAATAGGAGGATCCGTATTGTAATGAGCTGAAATGGCAGAGGCATGGATTTTAATAGAAGAAAATACAGGCCTTTGTCCAACATCTCAGTCAGGTATTGTAAAATCTAAGGCATGTTAGGGACCAGTGGGTCGAGCCCTTGTGCCTGGTTCCAAGCACAGAATCTCTTCCATTTTTCCACATAAGATTTCCTAGTGCTGGGTCTCCTGGCTTCCAAAATTACATCCATAACAGCTTTAGAAAGAGGTGCAGTCTGAGTGGCTACATTAACTGCCATGCTGCCAGGTTTAAGGTTCTGAGTTGACTGTGCAAAATCTGATTGTTTTGCTGTGTCAGAAGATGATGGATTTGCGGTAGATGCCAAGGCGGGCCTTGGGACAAAATCTTTAGGATTGGGTACCAGTACTGGCGTGGCCAATCTGGTGCAATCAGGATCATTTTTGGCCTCTCTTGTCTGACTTTTAGAAGCACCTTGGTGAGAAGAGGCATCGGAGGGAAGGCATAGACTGTCAGATTTTTCCAGTTGAAAGATAGAGCCTCCACTTTCCATGCTTGAGAGTGATGAGTCCTTGTGCAAAATTTCTGTAATTGGTAATTGTGAGGGGAGGCAAATAGATCTATGTCTGGGCATCCCCATTCCCTTGTTATCATGTTGAACACTTGTGGATTTAGCTTCCATTCGTGAGGATCCATGAGATCTCTGCTTAGTTCGTCTGCCAGTGTATTTTTTGTTCCTGGCAGGAATTGAGCTTGCAGATGTACCTGGTAAGTCAGTGCTGTGTTCCACAAAGTCATGGCTTGTCTGCATAGGGGGTAGGAATGTGTGTCCCCTTGCTTGTTTATGTACCACATAACTGTGGTATTGTCCGTATTTATTAATAATTGTCCTGGATGTATTAGGTCCTTGAAGGCTGTCAGGGCATTTCCTTGAGAAACTATATTCAACACCCATTGGTCTTGGGTGATCATGTGCCAATTTTTTGAGAAAAGTGCTAGCTTTCCCCCTAGGGGTGCTGTCAACTGGTAAGTGCTTGGCATATGCAGGGGGAAGTCATTGTGACTGTTTTCTATAAGGTTGTGATTTGTCTTCTCCCCCTTTGGGGGCTGAAGTACCCCATTGTTTAGGTCTGTAGGAGCCTTGGGACTGAGATCTGCCTCTTGGGCATCTGTATCTGCCTCTTTGTGGCTTATCTGACACTGGAAAGGACCAATTTTTTGAAGGCCAGTTCCTGCTAAATCTAGGTGGCTGAACCTGTAAGAAATCTTTCACAGTTTGCATTGACTTTGCTTTATCCTCCATTTTCTTTAAAACCTCTTCTGCCTTAACACCAAACAAAGTATCATGCTGTAGTGGAGCATCCAATAATTTCATTTTAACATGGTCAGGTAAACTTTATTTTAACTAAGCATGTCTTCGAATAACTGAGCCTGTAACTGCGGCTCTACAAGAAGCCTCTAATGAATCAAAACCACATTGCAAAGTATGTTTTCCCACTTGTTCAACTGCATGCAATAAATCCTGCATTCATTTACAATCAGGACCTTCTGTATTTGTAACCATTTTCTGCTTTAACAATGACATGAGATACTGCTGATATTTAAGCATGTGAAACTGACAGTTTAAAGGTCTTACAGCTAAAGCAGCAGAAGTGTAAACTTTTTTCCCCCATCTGTCCAGAGCTCTGGAATCCCTATCTGAGGGCACAGGATTTTTGGCAGTGGAAGCTTTAACCCCTTTTGGACCCTGAGAAATAGTTTCTGGGTCCGCAGCGGGGTTTTTGTAAAGAAAGTTATGAGAGTCAGGGACCCTGTAGTACCTGTCTGGCTTTCCTGGTGCAGGGGGTAAAGAATCTGGAGACAGACTGGATTCAGAAAAAAACATCAACAATATCAAGCACAGGGGGGATAGCCAAGAGCCTGTGCTGAGGCAATAGAAGGAAATCTCTGAGCCTTTTCTTGGATTCTGAGTAATCCTGGCTCTCCCAATGGAAATGTTCCCTCATGGTGTGCAGGGTTCCCCAAAAGAGTAATCCTCAGGCGGTGAGGCTGAAGGAATGGACTCTTCAGCATCAGAGTCCTCATAGGGAGGGAGAGAACAGCCCTGGTCAGTGGAAGAATCACAAGAAATGGAAACCTGATCAGAGGAATCATAATCAGTGTCTTGCCTAGGCTTTTTGTCAGGAGGGGTATGGGAGCCCCTGATTAAAGTAATAAGGTCTTAGGCCATTTTAAGCATCTATTTCTTAGGCATGGATGACTGTTCTGGAGAATGCTGCACTTGTTTCTTTGTCTTTAATGGTGTTTTTGACTTTGCCTTTGCTGCTGTAGTAGCTTTAATTGTAAGCTGTGAAGGTCTGAAAACACCCTCAGAAGCCGGTGCCTGCTCAGCGGCTCCAGACCCATCTGAGGGTATATTTTCCATAGGCCCAATACCTTGAGTTTCCACAGGCCTCGGTGTCTCCACGTGGCTGTAGGTTGCAGCCTGTGGCTCTGAGGTAGAGGGCGTCAGGGGCTGCGAAAGCGCCTCACTGAGAACCGGCGACTGGCCTAGAAGAGGCTTCGTCGTCGCTTTTGGACCTCGGATGCCTGTCTTTTTCTTTGCGTTTTTTATACATTCCGGTCGTCGATTGTTCCGACGGCATTATGTAATTAAATCTTCGTCCAAAATAATGTAAAGCAAAATCAAACCGACGTTTAATAGTACGTTTATTAAATCTAGCACAAAACCGACAACTAGTGACGTCGTGGTCAGGGCCTAGGCAAGGAATGCAGTAAGAGTGGAAGTCCTTATGAGGTATTTGCTTCCCACAAGAAATACAATTATTAACTTTTACTGACATCGGTCTGGAGCAAGAAAAAGTTTCCCCAGCGGGGTACTTAGCTTTATTGAAGACTTCGGTTCTGAAATTCAATTTTGAAAATCTCAGGAGTCGGCCGACTGGCACTTGCGAACTGCTTATGCTTCTGGCACCGCGCGTCAAGAAAGACTGAAGAAAATGGCGTCAGTTGCAGCTTTTATACCCCTGGCGCACTGACGTCAGGGAATAGGCGACAGCAACCGACACCGGACCAAGACTTTGGAACTCGAGCAGACTACGGGTCGCCTGCCAGCAGGATAACCCAAGTGTAATGACTGCAATAGTGAAACACGATGAACATCCTTTTGCGAGTGCCTTTGCACTGGTGAAAACTCCTCTACCTTCATAAATCTACATGGTTTCTCCCAAACAATCCGTTTCCCATTCAAATAGACAAACATAGCAAAAGGGAATCTATCTTAGACTGGTCACTTATCAACAGTGCCACCCACAACTATCTCTCCGGATGCCTTCCAAATAATTTAAGTGACCATAGACCTACCTACTTAATCCGTCATCAGCTCTACTCGCCCAGAACCATAGTTTACAAAGTCGTACAAAATGCCAAAAATTTCTCCAACGAAGCACTCGTAGACATGCTCAATAAATGCAACTGGACACCACTCCATCATCTCCAACTTGACCAGGCCATAACATACTTCAATGACACATTTCTAGCTATTCTAAATAGCTTAGCACCAACTTGTCCATGTTGTGTTAAAAATAAGAGATTGCCCTGGATATCAAAAGAAACCATTAAACTTCAAAAACTAAGGGACAAAACCTGGTATCAATACCAACAAAACAAAAAAAAAACAATAAAACTCTGCTAGCATACCAGCAGCTCCATAATCACACAAAAAAACAATTCAAACTAGACAAAAAAACATATTATACAACTCTGAAAAACAAATATAAAAAAATCCCAAAAAGTTCTGGCAAGCAATTAACTCACTCCCCCACTCAGGTAGAGCTATAACCCCAGAATCAATAACCAAAGCGTGAGTATTGCCTCACAAATCAACACCTACATTATAAACACCATCCTCTCCTTAGTTACAGGCAACAATTCCACCCCTCTGTCTCCTCCATCTAATGTTGAAACTAACAACTTTTTTTTACCTCAAACCTATCCAAATTAACACCATAAGAACAATGCTGAAAAAACTGAAACCTTCTTCCTTAGCATCTGACCAACTCCCCAATGAGTACCTCAAACTGTCAGCTGATGCCATAGCTCTGCCTATCTGTATGCGGACAATTCAACTTTAATCTGCTCAGCAGATACCTTACCAGACCTCCAAATAGTAGCCCAGCAAGCTTTTAATGATACAGTAACATATCAAAGTAAATCACAACTCATCCTCAACCCCAAAAAGACACAGTTAATGCTATTTACCACTAGCAAACAATCACCGACCACTCCTCCTTTCACTATTCTCTCAGCAAACAACACAGTCATCCGACCAGTTGAGCATACAAAACTCACTGGAATGACAACTGACAACAAACTCAGATTTGACCAACACATAGCCACCACAATTAAGAAAGTTCACATTAAACTTAGCACACTACAGAAGCAAGCCATTCCTCACCAACAATACCAGACTAGCCATATCCAGAACCTTCCTTCTCTCTATACTCCTATATGCTTTCCCCATCTTTACCAACTTAAAAAATCAGACTTAACCAAACTGGATACTTGCTGCAACAAAATAGCCCTTTCGCAGCCAACCTTCCCAACCAAACCCACCACTACCTAACTTTCTTCATCTCTAACAACTTAAATTCACACAAAATATCATCTTCCACCCTGACAGTTGCCCATCCCTCGAGGAATTTGTTGTTCCCTACTCATGCCCACGAAGTCGAAGATCTGCAGACAGAAACTTTCTTACAGTTAAAGCTAACACCACTCAGGGTGAAGCCCTATTCTCAAATCAAATTGCCAAATTATGGAACTCTCTACCCCATACCCTCCAAAACACACATGACTCTACCAGTTTTAAACAACTACTATTTGAACATCTATCCAAGAACTGCCATTGTTCCTGTGCCAAACCTGACTGACAAGATATACGTAACTCTCTCATCACACTGTCCACTCCTTATCTTATTTTCTCCCTCTCCTCAGTGTTTATTACTACTCAAAAATAAATATATATAAAGAAAATCTCATTTGATCATAAAAAGAAATTATGTACTCACCATAACGTTCCATGTTTGTTGTCCACAATCTCGCCTTCATTCTTGATCGTTGGGTTCAGAACCGAGCATCGGTTCCGACTAGGAAGCATACTAAAGCTCGAGAGCTTTCACTGGCTCGAGGCTACACCCTATCCTGGCGACTGTTACCCAGATCTCGTTTGAGAGAAACTAATCACTAGACTATGCAACACAATGCAACAGATCCTCTGCCCATAATTCCTAAGGCATGAATGGAATCAGGAAACTTAGAGAATGGAATCAGGAAACCTACAGCCAATTTCAGAAAATTCCTCTTGATCCTCCAGGAAGGGGGCAAGGAGGGTGGGATGCATGAATGAAGGTGAGATTATAGACAACAAACATGGAACGTTATGGTGAGTACATAACTTCTCTATGTTATGTTGTCCTATCTTGCCTTCATTCTTGATGGTTGGAACAGCGTCCGCAGCATCTTCTTTCTCGGGTGGCTCAAGAGAATAAACTCTTCAGGACAGTGGAACCAAAGGATGCCCTGTTCCGGAAGGCCACATCTACTTTGTAATGCGTGATAAAGGTATGAGGGTTAACCCATGTAGCTGCAGCACAAATTGAATCCAAAGGGAGCCTAGCTTGAAAGGCAGTGGAAGTCGACATAGCTCTACTTGAATGACCTCTAATTTGTCCTGGCAGCTGTTTTTCTGAGAGTTCTAGACATAAGTAATGGTATCTGTAAGCCATTTTGATGAGGTGACTTTTGAAACTGAAGTTCCTTTTCTGTTTTCTGCGAATGAAACAAACAGTTGGCCAGATTTTCGAAATTCCTTTGTCCTATGTAAGTAAAAATGTAACTGCCTATGGACATCCAATTGAAGCTTGTATTCTGCCTTGTTGCCATGATTGGGAAAAAATACAGGTAGCTCAATAGACTGATTTAAATTGGCCTCAGAACATACTTTTGGCAGAAAGGAAAGATTTGTCATGAGACAGACTCTGTCTTTGTGGAAAATCAAATAGGGAGTATGGATGGACAGAGATTGCAGTTCTGAAACCCTCCTAGCAGAAGTAATGGCTGTTAAAAAAAATTGTCTTCTAAGATAAGAACTTTAGTGGGAAAGAGGAGGCTGGTTCAAATGGAGGGAGAATTAAAGAAGATAACACCAAATGGAGGTCCCAAGGAGGTGGTGGTTCTCTTATGGGAGGTCTTAAAAGGAATGTACCCCTCAGAAAGGCTTTGCATAATCTGTGGGACATTATATGGGATCCCATGACTCCTACATGGTAGTCTGATATGGCAGCTAGTTGTACTTGTACCATGGCTGCCGCTGCACCCTGATTAAAGGTTTCTGTTAAAAATTCCAGGATTGCAAATATAGGTACTGTAAAGGGGTCTATATGTTTTTTGTCAGCCAAACAAGAAAATCTCTTCCATTTGCTTGCATAAAATTTTCTAGTTGTATTCTTGTGTAACGAAACCAGAATGTGTCGCACTGCTGGGGATGGTTCTGGAAGCCTGGTTAAGATGGGAAGTGGAGTAACCAAGCTGTCAGCTTGAGGCTTTGAAGGGAGGGGAGAAGCCTTCCTGACCTATGAGTCAGAAGATCCGGCACTGAGTCCAGGATCCAAAGCTCCTCCTGAAGATGGGGCCATAGAAAAGGGAACCATATCTGACGAGGCCAGTAAGGAGCAATGAGAATTAGCCTGCGACTCAACAATTTGGCTTTCTGGAGGACTTTGGGTATTAATGGAAACGGGGGGGGGGGCGTACAGAAGTCCCAGGGGCCAATCGTGAACTGCATCCCTTGGTGACTCCCTGCATTTAGAGTTGATGGGATGTGGCAAAGAGGTCACAGCAAGACTGGCCCCACTTGTGAAAAATTTGGTTCACAATTTCCTGTTTCAGGGACCACTCGTGAGGCATAAGAATTGTCCTGCTTAATGTGTCCGCTATCAAGTTGGATTTCCCCAAGAGGCGCGTTGCAGTAATAAAATTTGCATTTTATCTGTCTTTGGCCTAGCACTCTTGTGTGGGGTCATTTACTACACTGTTATAACTTGTTGATACTTGTGAACCTCTGCTATCTCTGAAAAAAAAAAAAAATCTTGCTTTTTTCCCACTTTTCTGAGATTTAAAAAAGTTCAGTTACAGGCTTGCTGTTCTTGAATTGTTTGCAAGTTTCTTGGAGGCCATTTTTTGCTTGGGCTAAAGGGAAGTCTTTCTGTTGATCAGTGGCAGTGAAAAACATTGAGCAGCCTGCCTGCTCCTGTGGGAGTGGTTACTGACTTGAAACTGTAGTTTTATTGGCCATTTTGGGTCAATTCCAAACTCCTTCATCTTCCTCTCTTAAAACCCTCTTCTGCACGGTTTTGCACGTTTTTGTGCATAGCGCAACAGCGGGCAGCACCGCCTAATTGGGTTTAAACTATTCCTGGCTCCACAAAGTCTGCTCTTCACTTTTTCCCTTAGAACTGCTCTATCTCTCAATTTAAACACCATATTCTCATTCTAAGGCCCTTCACTGGTCCAATTAAGTAATCCTACAAGTTAGCACTATTAAACCATAAGCACTACTTACTCTTATACTCTCTACGATTACCCTGTCCTCTATTGGTCCATCTTAAATTCAGTTTCCCTATATTACTCTAACATGTCCAAAGGTCAGTCAATGGTTTCCTCTCCAGTCCAGCTGGTGAATCTGGGAATTTTGAGGCAATGTTACAACTGTCTCATGTACACGGACAACCCTCTCCTCCTCCAAACAGGTTCAAATATATGTGAGAGATGCAACTATTTAGCCAAACTGGAGGCTGAGCTCTCTCATCTCAAAACTGGTGTAACCAGTCAGGAGGAGAAGGTAACCTCACACAACACAATTCCAGTATCGCATAGTCCCACCACATCAGCGAACCAAACACATAAATACACAAAAACATACTCGGAGGCTCTAAATAAAAATCTTCTTAAGCAACAGAGACCTCCAAAGCAGACATCCAAGCAAACGCTACCTCAAAACAAAACACGCACAACACATAGCCCACAAAGTCAGTGTGCCAAGCAGCCACAGCCCTTAAGGCTGAATAACACACCTGATACTCTTGTAATAGGTGACTCTATTGTCAGACACACTGACGTCCCGCTCACCAGGCTGAATAAAGAGTAATATTAATATTCACATTATACATTATTGTAGATAATATGTCATTTTTGGTGAATCTATTTGTATAATATGGTTGTACTATGTTCAGTTAAGCAGTAAGCATTACTGAATGAATATGGAATATACCACTTTAAGAAGTGAGTACAAAAGGATTAGCTGGATGCATTATGGGCTGAATTTACATTTCTTGGATAAGTCACATTGAAAAAGGCAGTGTTAGCCGAAACCGGTTTGTGCAATTAAATTAGGTTGTTTATACAATCTAATAAAAGTATTTTAAATTGTTGCCTTTGAGTGCTGGTCCCTTCATTTTGCATCCATTGACGTGGTTTGGACCGAGCACCACCAGTCCTACGTGCGTGCCTTGTGTGCTGGTTTGAATAAAGAGAAGGTCACGGTGAGCTGCCTGTCGGGTGCTAGGATCCGCCACATAACGCAAGCACTCAGGTCACTCCAAAGCAAATACAAATATGACTCAGTCATTGTACATGCTGGTGTGAATGACCTGAGACATACCTCCCTGGACTACATGAAAAGAGACATAGAGGAGCTCTCTGATCATGTAGCCCAGGCTGGTATGACCCTGACCTTGAGCAGCATCTTACCCTCACCTAGAATGATGCCACAGTACAAAGACAAAATGATCGATTTTAACAATTGGCTAAAATTTTGGTGTCATTCAAATGGGATCCAGTGTCTGTCAGCCTGGGATGACATGCTCGACAAGCCACGTTGCTTCGCTAGGGACGGCTTGCACCTGTCACCACTGGGCTTTCGGATATTGGCAAAGGCTCTTGCCACCCCATAGTGCCTTTTTAGGCAAGGCTGAAAAGTCAAACCCACCGCCATAGACAGCACAAGGAACAAGAAACTAAGGGTAATGCTGCTTAACGCCAGAAGTCTTAACCTCAAGATGCACGCATCGAAGCTCTCCTCAGTATGGAGAACATCGATATCTGTGCAGTGACAGAAACCTGGTTCAAGGCTCCAGAGAGCACCCCAGCACTACCAGGCTATACCTCATATCATGCTTTTCGGCCCCAAAACCTGGACCGAACCACAAAAGGAGGGGGAGTTTCCATATTTATCAAGGATATCCACACCTCCAGGTTAGTGGCATTGCACAAAGTATCGGAGACCATCCATGTGCAACTAACAGTGGGCAAGACTGCTTTTCAGTTTATAGCATCCGACAGACCACCCTCTCAAAGTCAGGAATCCCACTCAGCTTTCCTGAAAACATTGGAGAACATGAAGATCTCTCCGAACACCATTATAATGGGCGACTTCAACTACCCAAACATTGACTGGGAGCACTACTCAAGCCCCAGCACCTTAGCCCAAAGGTTCCTGGAAATTATAAACTCAAATGCTATGGAACAACTAGTCACCACTCCCACAAGAGGGGACAACATACTAGACCTGATCATTACCAACATGGGGACTCTATGCTCCACACCAGAAGTATATCCCTCATTGGTAAGATCAGACCATAAATTAATTTCACTGGATGTCCACATCCCGACCCCACCCCCAGCCCAGAAAACCACAGTGAAAAACTTCTCAAAAGCGAACTTCTCACTTCTCAAAACTGAAGTGGAATCATTCAAGGCCCCAGGGCCAGTGGAAACTACGGCCCAAACTGCAGAATCCTATATAAACGCATTCTACGGACATCTCCAGGAATGCATGGATCATGTTATCCCAAACAAAACCAAGACCCAATCATCCAAAGGCAGGCATCCAGTCTGGTGGACACCTGCCATAAATAAACTGTACAACAGAAGGAGGAAGCTACTACATGATAGAGCAAAATCCCTAATAGGGAAGGCATCTCTGATCAGTACTAGCAAAAAATTACGATCCCTCATAAAATCCTCCAAAGCCAGCTTCGAGAGAAAAATTGCACAGGACACCAAAGACAATCATAAGGCTTTTTTCAGTTATGTTAGGAACCTGGGATGCAACTCCCAGACTTGTTCTGAGTTGATTCTAAACGACAAAAAATACACTGAACCCACAGACATCGCCAATATCCTGGCAGACAGGTTCAGTGCAAACTTCTCCACCCCCCCCCCCAAAAGAGCAAGTATCTATTCCGGCAGAGGGCTGCCTCCCAAACATCTCTGATGCTCAGGTGAAGGCTGCCATCTCCAAAGCAAAAAACGCTGCTTCCATGGGACCAGATGGCGTCCCAGGTTGCGTCCTACATGAACTCCAAGAGGAACTAATCCCTCAAATAAAACAGCTATACAATCTCAGCCTCACTACAGGATATGTGCCCATAGAATGGCGTACAGCAACAGTGGCCCCACTCCACAAAGGTGGAGCCTCTACGGACCCTGGAAACTATCGCCCCATAAGCCTGACTAGCTTAGTCTGCAAGGCTATGGAGAGGATCATCATGGAGCTCATAAACAAAGACATTGGGGGACCTAGAGACACTAGATCCTACCCAGTTCGGCTTTGTCAAGGGCAGATCCTGCCTTTTGAACCTGGTTGACTTCTTTGAAACAGTCACCAAAGCCATAGATGAAGGGAAGGTAGTCCACACAGCCCTATCTGGACCTTGCAAAGGCATTTGACACAATACCCCACTCGGGCATCATAGATAAGCTATCCAGCTTAAATATAAACCCCTATGTCACAAGATGGGTCGCAAACTGGCTCAAAGACAGAACCCACAGAGTGAGAGTTGCTGGAGCAGTGTCAAGACTCGAAACCGGTCACAAGTGGCATCCCACAGGGTTCTGTCCTGGGACCACTCTTGTTCGGTATATACTTTTCCGAGGTACAGGCAAACGTGGGAGGACTATGGCTCACCAAGTTCGCAGACGACTGCAAACTGGGCGCCATAATCGACTCTCCAGCTGACACAAACATCCTTCAAAAAGGTCTCACAGAGACAGATAACTGGTGCCAGCGCCATGGTTTAAAGCTAAATGCCAAAAAATGTATAGTCATACCCTTTGGCAAAAACAATGGGCCCACAAATTACCACATAGGCGGAAACCCATTAAGTACAGAGAAAGTTATTAGGGACCTGGGGACCCAAGTTGATAGCAATCTCTCCTTTGAAAACCACATTGCCAAAGTGGTTAGAAAGACCTTCTACATAGCCCACCTCATCACGAAGGGTTTCTATCTAGATCAAGAGAGGTAATCGTGCCCCTTTATTCATCCCTCATCAGGCCCATCATAGAATACAATGCCCCTTTTGGGATGTACCTTACCCGACACCTGCAGCAATTAGAAAGACCCCAAAAGTATCTCACCAAGAGGATCAAGGGTCTCAAACAGATGCCATATGCTGCTCGGTTAAAAATACTCCAGCTCTACTCAGTTGCATACCGCCTACTTCGAGGCGATCTATGCCTGACATACAAAGCTATGTCAAATCCAGAATTAATGGACATGCTCCACCTCAGTAAATCTAAATCCCTTAGAGCCACATGCTCCAGGGACTTGAACCTCAGCACAGAAATAAATAGAACTTGCTGGAGGGACAGGTTCATAACCCAGAGGCTCCCTTCGCTCTGGAATAGAATTCCAGTTCATGTGAGGCAGAGCACCTCACTGAATCTCTTCAAGAAGAATCTCGATAGGTGGATGGGGGATCGTAGGTTTGTCCCAGGGATTACTCCCATGTCACTATTAGACAGAGGCACAGTAAACTAAACCTTAAAAAGGGCACAGTATACTCAAATCAAGGGGTGGCATAAGCCATACAGAATCGGTCTAGGCTTATAATTGTCCCAGGGCAGATAGCCTAGTATGAACCTATGAACCTATAAAATTCTGAAAAGAAATTGCCCATTGCCATACTCTCTGAGCCTCTCGACAGAGGGGGTACGATCTGGTTCTGCCTTGTTTGTTGATGTACCACACCATGGACATACTGTATGCTTGTATTGCAATCGTACCTGTTGGAAGATAGCTCTGGGAAAGCTTTCAACGCCAGAAGCACAGCTCTCATCTCTAGGACATTGATGTGCAAGTGGTATTCATGTTCTTGCCAAGTCCCTTGGACAGTCCATCCTAGATAATGTCCAACCCAGATAATGCCCCCCCCCACCAAACTGGGAAGCATCCGTGGTCACTGTAGTTAAAGGATGGGGAAGAACAAATGGTCTGCCTGTCATTAGCTGCATGGACTGAAGCCACCATCGTAGGTCCCTCTTGCAGGTGTTCATAATGAGAATCTTGTGTGACATGGGTAACTCCTGCATGGACCACTGAGCAAAGAGTAGCCACTGTAATATTCTCATATGAAGACGCGCCAGTGGGATTAATGTTATTGCAGCTGTCACTGAACCCAGAACCTTGAGGACAAACTTTGCCTGCACTTTTTCCTTCATGAGCAATATTGACACCTGATGGTGTAATGTTTGAATTCTTTCATGAGGCAGTTTTGCAACCACGTATTTTGTGTTTAAGTCTGCCCCTATAAAGGTAATATGCTGTGACGGCAACAAGGCAGATTTTTCAAAATTTATGGTAATGCCTAGCTCTGAGCAGAGGTGAATGGTGGTGTATCTTGCCCTGGTTAGTAAATGCTTGGTGGTGGTGGTCAGGAGCCAGTTATCTAAGTATGGAAACACCCGGAATCCTAGACGCCTCAAGTGAGCCGTAATTACTGCCATGCATTTGGTAAACACTCTGGGGGCTGTAGTGAGACCAAAGGACAGATCTCTGAATTGGTAATGACTGGCTCCCAGCCGGAAGCGTAAACATCTCCTGGATCGCCTGTCCAGCCTTATATGGTAGCATGCATCCTGAAGATCTATGGAGCACATCCAATTGTCTTGTCCCAAAAAAAGGGAGTATAGACTGCAGTGTCACCATCTGGAGCTTCACTTTCTTTAAAGACTTGTTCAGTTTGCTGAGATCCAAGAATGGCCTCCAATCTCCTGTCTTCTTTGGAACTAAAAAGAATATTGAGTAAATTCCGGATCCGATTTGGTCTGCGGGGACTTCTTGGATGGCTCTTTTTTCTAGCAACCTTTGGATTTCTAGAGTTGCTTGATCCCTTTGACTGGGTGGGGTGTCTAGGATTGATCTTGTTGGCGAGGGTGGAGAAGAGAAGGGTATGATGTATCCCCTGGATATCATCGACAGTACCCAGTTGTCTTGAGTGATGTTGAGCCACACCTTTGGGTACAGTGATACTCTCTCCCCAACTGCCTCCAGAAGTGGACAGGTGGGCTTCCTTTCAGGAGCGCTGGAAGGGCCAACCAGAGAAAGTACAGTTGTATACCTACCATAAATGTAGATGTTTGAGTGTATTCACTGTTGCAGTCATTACACTTGGGTTGTATCCTGCTGGCAGGCTACCCACAGTCGGCCTGAATTGGGCTACCCGCAGTCGGCCTGAATTCCAAAGTCCTGGTCCAACGTCGGTTGCTGTCGCCTCTTCCCTGACGTCAGTGCGCCAGGGGTATAAAAGATGCAGCCGACGCCATTTTCTTCAGTTTTTCTTGCCCCAGATGTCAGGTGCCCCCAAAAGGGTAGGCTAAAAATTCTGCTCATAGAAATGCATGCACTAACATAAACATTACCTTCATCTACAAGCAAATACACCACGTAGGTTGAATAGAATAGAGAAGTACAGATAAGTCCCAGCAATGAAAGGGGAATGGTGGGAAAGTAACCTGGACTGCAACAGTGAATACACTCGAACATTTACATTTATGGTAGGTACACAACTGTACTATGCTCATCGTGTTTCACTGTTGCAGACATTACACTTGGGTTGAATCCCAAAGCTGAGGTTTGGTGGCTGGGCCTAAATAGAATTAGGAGTGGCTATGAGGCCCTGCAGAACTGCAGCAGCAAAGCCTGCCCTGGATTTAGAGTAAAGTGGTAAGTGGTAGTGCTTTGTAAAAGTGTGCACTGAAGTCCAAGTTGCAGCCTCCAAAATGTCCTTGGTTGGTACTCCTCCAAGGAAAGCTGCTGAAGTGGCTGTTGCTCTGGTTGAATGTGGCCTAATGCCCTTAGGCACTGATTTGCCATGTTGTGAACAGCAGAAACGAATGCAGTGGTCTATCCATTTTGAAATAGTCTGCTTTGAAATAGCTTTTCCTTGCGATCCTGCAGCATATGCCACTAAGAGTTGCTCAGTCTTTCTGAAAGCTTTAGTTTTGTCCAAGTAGAAGCATAGATGTCTGTGTATGTCCAAAGAATGCAGAAGTCTCTCCCCTTATTCTGTGGGTTTGGATAAAAGGTAGGCAAATGAATGGCTTGGTTAAGAGCCACACCGGACACTACCTTAGGCATAAATGTTGGGTTTGTCCTTAGAGAAACCCTGTCCGGATGGAAAATAATAAAAGGTTCCACAGCCATTAGTGCCTGCAACTCTGAGACTCATCTTGCTGAAGCTATTGCTAGGTGCAGAGCTGTTTTCCATGAGAAGTATTTTATCTCAGCTGTATTGGCTGGCTCAAAAGGAGGCAGTGAGAGCTTTTCCAAGACAAAATTGAGGTCCCATGGAGGTACTGGCGCTCTCCTTGGAGGTCTTATGTTTTTGGCCCCTATGAGGTACTGCCTCAGCAGTGGATGTGAAAAAATAGGTTGGTCCGTATTGTAATGAGCTGAAATGGCAGAGGCATGGATCTTAATTGATGAGAAGGATAGGCTTTTGTCCAGCATTTCAGTTAGGTATTGTAAAATCTGAGGAATATTTGGTACAAGCGTGTCAATTCCTTGTGCCTGGTTCCAAGCACAGAATCTTTTCCATTTTCCTGCATAAGATTTTCTGGTGCTGGGCCTCCTGGCCTCCAAAATAACATCTATAACTGCTTTAGAGAGAGGTGTGTTCTAAATGGTTACATTATCCGCCATGCAGCCAGATTTAGGGTTCTGAGTTGGCTGTGCAATATCTGATTGTTTTGTTGGGTCAGTAAATGAGGAATTTGAGGTAATGTCCAGGCTGGGCTTTGAGACAAGCTCTTTAGGATTGGGTACCAGTGCTGGCGTGGCCAGTCTGGGGCAATCAGTATCATTTTTGGCTTCTCTTGTCTGACCTTTAGGAGTACCTTGGGGAGGAGAGGCAGTGGAGGAAAGGCATATACTGTAAGGGTTTTCCAGCTGAATGATAGAGCATCCACTTTCCATGCTTGTTTGTGATAAGTCCTTGTGGAGAATGTCTGTAGTTGGCAGTTGTGAGGGGAGGAAAATAGATCTATGTCTGGGCATCCCCATTTCCTTGTTATCATGCTGAAGATTTGTGGATCTAGTTTCCACTTGTGAGGATCCATGAGGTTTCTGCTTAGTTCGTTTGCCAGAATATTTGTCTTTCCTGGCAGGAATTGTGCTTGCAGGTGTACTTGATAAGTCAATGCTGTGTTCCACAAAGTCATGGCTTGTCTGCAGAGGGGGTAGGAATGTGTGCCTCCTTGCTTGTTTATGTACCACAGGACTGTAGTATTGTCCATCTTTATCAGCAGTTGTCCTGGATGAAGTAGATCCTTGAAGGCTGTCAGGGCATTCTGTACAGCTAGCATCTCTTTTTGATTGATATGAAGATGCATTTGGCTTGTGGGCCATGTGCCCTGAATACATTTTCCTGCCATGTGGGCCCCCCAGGAATAATCTGATGCATCTGTTGTTAGTGTCTGCTTGGCTGTGGGTAAAGTGAATGGCTGTCCCTTGTTGTGGTGACAGGCCCGTGCCCACTATCGAAACTCCTGTTGTAGGCAGGGAATGAGGGTAATTAATGCTTCCAGGCTGTGGCAATGTTGAGTCCAAACACTTTTTAGGTACCATTGTAGTTTCCCCATATGCAGTCTTGCATACGGAATTAGCAGAATGCAGGATGCCATGAAACCAAATGCCTGCAGAATTTTTCTTGCAGATAACTGGGTCTTTGTTGCCATCTTTTCGAAGTAAGAAGTCAGTTGCCTTTGTTTGCCTGGCGTGAGATAAGCCATCTGGGCAGTTGTATTTAAGCTTACACCCAGGAATATTATCTCTTGAGAGGGTACCAGTTTTAATTTATTTTCGTTTACTGTGTACCCTAGGCAAATTAGTAATCTTTTTACAAACGCCAGATGCTTCAGTAGAATGTCCTTGTTCTCTGCTTGAATAAGGCAGTCGTCCAAGTAAGGATATATTTGGATTCCTCTTTGTCTGCAAAATGCAATTACTGGTGCCAGGCATTTTGTGAAAACCCTGGGCACAGTAGATAAGCCCAAAGGGCAGTGCAGAGAATTGGTAGTGCATTGAGCCAGCTATGGATCTGAGGTATCTTCTGCAAGATTGTCTGATTGGGACATGCAGGTATGCCTCTTTGAGATCCAAAGTTACAAGCCAAGCCTTCTTGCCCAGCATGGGAAGAAGCTGCTGCAGAGTCAACATTTTGAATTTTGGAACATCCAGAAAAGTGTTTAGAATAGACTGGTCCAGTACTGGTCTCCAGGCTTTGTCCTTTCTGGGTACCAAGAAAAGTCTTGAGTAAAATCCTTGTCCCTGTTCTTGCTGTGGTACTCACTGAATAGCCCTCATGTCCATGAGGGATGAAACTTGCTTTTGTGCCTCTGTCCATTGATTGTGTGGCAGGTCTGGCATACCTTTTGTCTTTGGAAGGGTGTGAAAGTGGAACCTTTAGCCCTGAGACACTATATTCAAGACCAAATTGTCCTGGGTGATCATGTGCCAATTTTGTGAAAATAGTGCTAGTTTTCCCCCCTAAGGGTGCTGCCAAAAGATAAGTGCTTGGCATTGGCAGAGGAAAGTCATTGGGACTGTTTCCTATATGGCTGTGATTTGTCTTCTCCGCTTTTGGAGGTAGAAGCACCCCATTGTTTGGGCCTGTATGAGCCTTGGGGCTGGGATCTGCCTCTAGGGCATGTGTATCGGCCTCTTTGTGGCCTTCTGACACTGGAAAGGACCAATTTTTAGAAGGCCAATTCCTGCTAAATCTGAGTGGCTGTACCTGTAAGAAATTCTTAGCTGTCTGCATAGATTTCGCTTTATCCTCCATATTCTTCAACACCTCTTCTGCCTTAACACCAAACAAAGTATCACGCTGTAATGAAGCATCCAATAATTTTGCTTTAACATGATCAGGCAGATTCTGCTCCTTTAACCAAGCATGCCTTCTAATTACAGAACCCATAACAGCGGCCCTGCAAGAGGCCTCCAGTGAATCAAAACCACATTGCAAAGTATGCTTTCCCACTTGTTCTGCTGCATGCAATAAATCCTGCATTTCCTTGTTTTCAGAACATTCAGAATTTGTCAACATTTTCTGTTTTAGCAGTGACATTAAGTATTGCTGATATTTAAGCATATGAAACTGACAATTTAAAGCCCTTACAGCCAAGGTAGCAGAAGTGTAAACTTTTTTCCCCCATCTGTCCAGTGCCCTAGAATCCCTATCAGAGGGGACAGGGTTTTTTGCAGTGGAAGCCTTGACCCCTTTGGGACCCTGAGATATAGTTTCTGGGTCAGCAGCAGGGTTTTTATATAGAAATTTATGAGAATCTGGAATCCTGTAGTATCTGTCTGGCTTAACAGGAGCAGGGGGTAAAGAGTCAGGAGACAGGCCGGACTCTGAAAATACATCATCTACAATGTCTAGAACAGGTGGAATAGCAAAAGGTCTGCGCTGAGGTAGTAAAAGAAAGTCTCTGAGCCTTTTCTTAGATTCCGAGTAATCTTGGCTCTCCCAGTGAAAATGTTCCCTCATGGTATGCAGGGTTTCCCCAAAAGAATAATCCTCAGGAGGAGAGGCTGAAGGAATAGATTCTTCAGCATCAGAATCCTCATAGGGAGGAAGAGAGTATCCCTGTTCAGAAGAGGAGTCAGAGAAAATGGAAATCTGATCAGAAGAGTCATATTCTGTCTCTTGCCTACGCCTCTTATCAGGAGGGGGATGGGAACCCCTGATCAAAGTAATAAGGTCTTCGGCCATTTTAAGCATCTGTTTCTTAAGCATGGAGGTCTGTCCAGGAGAATGCTGTACTTGTTTCTTTGTCTTTAGAGCTGTTTTAGTCTTTGCCTTTGAAGCTGAGGTTGGCTTGACATATAACTGTGTAGGTCTGAAAACACCCTCAGAAGCCGATGCCTGCTCAGCGGCTCCGGACCCATCTGAGGGAATCGTTTCAGAGTGTCCAATACCTTGAGTATCCAGAGGCCCAGTTGGCTCCACGTGGGAGTCAGAAGCGGCCTGTGGCTCCGAGATAGCGGGTGTTAGGGGCTGCGAAAGCGCCTCACTGAGAACTGGCGGACTGGCCTAGCGGAGGCCTCGTCGTTGGTTTTGGACCTCGGATGCCTGTCCTTTTCCTTTTCCTTGCGCTGTTTATAAACTCCGGTCATCGGCTGTTCCGACGGCATTATATAATTAAATCTTCGGCCAAAGTAATGAAAGGCAAAATCGTACTGACGCTTAATAGTGTGTTGGTTAAATCAAGCACAAAACCGACAGCTAGCATCGTCGTGGTCAAGGCCTAGGCAAGGAATACAGTAAGAATGAAAATCCTTACGAGGTATTTGCTTCCCACAAGAAATACAATTGTTAACTTTTTCTGACATCGGTCTGCAGCAAGAAAAAAGTTTCCCCAACGGGGTACTTAGCTTTATTGAAGACTTCGGATCTGAAATTCGATTTTGAAAATCTCAGGAGTCGGCCGACCGGCCCTTGCGAACTGCTTTTGCTTCGGGCACCGCACGGCAAGAAAGACCGAAGAAAGTGGCATTGACTGCATCTTTTATACCCCTGGCGCACTGACTTCAGGGAAGAGGCTACAGCAACTGACGCCGTACCAGGACTTTGGAATTCAGGCCGACTGCCGGTAGCCTGCCAGCAGGATAACCCAAGTGTAATGACTGCAACAGTGAAACACGATGAACATTGTATCTCTGTCATCCTGATTCTGCGGAGCCTCTCTGCTGTGAGGGCGATGTATTCCATTATTTCCCCCTCTGCCCCTGGGAGAAAATTCACCACATGCATCCGGCGAAGCTCCTTTGGATTTCCAGAACAACATTTTTTCCGCCTTTCTGACCTTTGAGATAAGGTTTGGCAGGGATGGAGAAACGTACCCCCATGGCAGATAGAGTTTTGCCATATTGTTCGCAACTAAGAGTCTCTTTCACTTTTGGCCCAAACAACGATAAGCCATCAAAAGGGGCATCAATAAAGAAAGATTTGAAGGGTTCAGCAAACTCACAAAGACACATCCAGGAATATCACATCAGAGCTATCCCTGTGCCTGCTGCCCTGCTCGCTCCATTGGCTGCATAAGAAATTTGGCACATGGAGGAATTTGTTATAGAGTTTAAGGTCGCATCGCAATCTGAGTTTACCTTGTCAGGTACCACCCCCAGCTGTAGCACCTTGGAGGGTAACTCCTAGCTCCTTGAGTAGATCCCTCCGAAGTAGAGTAAATTATGGGATAAATAATTCAGTGACCTAAGGGTAAAGGCCGCTGAAGAGAACATATGCTTCCCGTACATGTCCATCATTTGAGACTCCTTATTTGGCGGATGGACAGATGAAGTTTTGGCTAATTCCTTCTTGGTGGTCGCCGCCATCACCATAGCATCTACTGGGACACCTTTAGTTAGAAATGGTTTGTCCTCCGGGGCTGTAATAAATTTGTTGGGCCTCCTTGGAAAGTACAGTTGTGTACACTTACCATAAATGTAGATGTTCGAGTGTATTCACTGTTGCAGTCATTACATTTGGGTAATCTGGTGGCAGGTTGCCCTCAGTCGGCCTGAATTCCAAAGTCTTGGGTCCCGCGTTGGTTGTGGTCTTCTCTTCCATGATGTCAGGTCGTCAGGGGTATAAAACATGCAGCCGACGCCATTTTCTTAAGTCTTTCTTGCCGCGCAGTGCCCGAAGCAGAAGCATTTCGCATGTGCCAGTCGGCCGACTACTGAAATATTCACGTTTGAGTTTCAGAACCAAAGTCTTCAATAAAGCTAAGTAACCCGTTGGGGAAACTTTTTTCTTGCTTTTACCGATGTCAGAAAAAGTTAATAATTCTATTACTTGTGGGAAGCAAATACCTCATAAGGATTTCCATTTATACTGTATTCCTTGCCTAGGCCCTGATCACAATGTGCCTGGCTGTTGGATTTGTGCTAGATTTAACCAACGCACTATTAATACTTTTGCATCTAAGTATTTTGGAAACAGATTTAACTACCCAGAGATGTTGTCGGATAGCAATCCGACTACCGGAGTACATAAAAAACGCAAAAAAAAAGGACAGAGAAAGGTAGTCGAGATCCAAAACCGACGACTGTCTGTATACCCTCTAGGTATACAGACTCATCTTCAGAAGGGGAGAGGGTCTTTCCAGCCATCTCTCTGTTTCAGGATCTCTAAGATGCCTGAAAAGGAGACATCCTCAGAGGGTGACCGTGGAGACCCTTCTGAATCCTGTAAGTCAGTATCCAATTTGACAGACTCAGGGGAGTCTATGTGTTTCCTCTTACAAGTTCTCTTCTGAGGGTCCTCCTCGGAGGGATGCTCTGGGGGAGGTTTCAAAAGAGAGGGTCTCGCCCATTGGGGCATGCCAGGGCATTGGTTTTCTACGCTGGGGCACTCTGGCTCTGAACTAAACTGAGTTGGAGGAGGAACAGAAGGGTAAAGCAGCTACTGTAGTCGGCTCCACGACCATCTGGGCTGGGCTTGTGAGAATTTTTGCTAGGGCCAGTGTACAAAGCCACCTTCTAACCACCCACTCTACATCGTCATCCGAAAGGCTCCTGGATGACCAAGAGGAAGAGGTGGAGGACTTGTGACTACCCGCCACCAACTGCAATAAAGGAGACTGCGGCACTGAAAGAACCAGATCCAAGAAAGGTGACCGGCTCCTTTTTTTGCTCCCAGATGGTTCCGAAACTCCAGGTGGAACTGATGGAGATTTTGCCTTTTTAGAATTGACAGACTTCGGATCCGAAGAATCCACTTTCTCATGTCTTTTTGACTGTTTGGAAGTTGAAGCCAAAGAAGTTTTGGATGACTTTTCTGAAGTCCCTTCAACAGCCAATTCAAAAGGCCCTTTTAACAAACCCCAGCCTATCAGCTTGTTCCTTTCACCATTCCTGCAGGACCCTTGAACTAAAATCATGGCAAATAGAACAGGAGTCTTACAGCTGGATGGCACCCAAGCAATACACACAACTGGTGTGTCCATCTGTGAGCGATATTTTTTGTGTGCAAGAATCACACTTCTTAAAACTGGACTGTTTGGTCTCTTTAGACATCCTGTTAAGTCACAATTAGCAAAACCGTCACAACTAGTAACAAAGTCACAAAACAGTAAATCTGTCACCACAAGGACAAGAATACACAAAATGGATTAGCAAGACTAAAAAAAAAACAACTATACTAGAAAGAAAACTAAGGTTTTTTTTTTTTTTTATGAAGAAGGAAATTAGGGAAAAAAAGGGTTAGAGGAAAGTCTAATTTAAACGACGTACTCCTCTAACCTAAGGAGATGCCTCTAACTTAAAAAGCGAAACCTGGATTTCAGAACAGGAAAAGGGGACCCCTCTAACTAAAATGGGCTAAGCTAGGGAAAAAAGGGAAAATGAATCCTCTAACTTAAATGGATTCACTGAAATGAGCAGCCGATAGAAGGCCAAAGAAAACGATGGCCCACACAAAATCAGCAACAAACAGCAAAAAAGCCTTTAACTAAGGCAAGGAAGCACTCAACGATACAGCTATCTAAAGAAATAAATCCTACTACTTTAACTACCAAAAAAAATCACACAAAAGGTTAAAGAAAAAATTCACTTAGCCTGAGCCAGCGAAAAGGCAATCCCGAAGCTGCAAGCGGCTAACGGGATCTGGGCAACAGTCGCTAGGCATCTTGGGATAGGGTGTAGCCTAAAGCCAGTGAAAGCTCTCGAGCTTTAGTATGCAGCCAAGTCGGAACCAAAGCTCGGTTCCGAACCCAACAATCAAGAATGAAGGCGAGATAGAACAACATAATATCTATTATTTAATATGTACACACTACTAACTTTATTTTTTCTCACAGTGGTCGTCACAGAAATGCTTGTGTTTTTTCTTTTTGAACCTGTATCCACTAGAAAACTGTATCGACTACTACTTTGTATAGACTAACTAGATTTGTATTTTGCATCTTACTGTATTGTATACTATTGTACTATCTAATTATTGTATATTGCTTGTATTTCTGTGGTGCTTTATCCCCGGGCCTCCACTGAAAATGGGCTTCTGGCCTAGTCTGACTTTCCTGGTAAATAAATAAATAAAAATAAATAAATACAACTTGCAGTGTTTGATAAAGGTGTGGGCCAAAGCAGGTTTCAAATTTGTAGATGTTAGCTTCATAAACTCGCTGGATAAGACAACTGCAGCAGTAACACATCTAGAAGAATGGGTCCTAAACTCATAAAACCTTGTCAATGGTGTCATAACAAAAAGCAATACAACTGCCTAATCATTTAGAATGGTCTTCCCTGTTTCCCTGTGCAGTTTTCATTCCCTCATGCTTCATAAATTGCATCAGACTCCTACTGTAACCCAGTGAAAAGCAATCACCTTCCAGAGAGTTTACTAAGCAAGTAAGTAATGATAGCTGACTACCAAGCTTTTCTTCCATACCGATCGCATGCACGCACCCAC
Organism: Protopterus annectens; assembly: GCF_019279795.1. Lineage (NCBI taxonomy): Eukaryota > Metazoa > Chordata > Ceratodontiformes > Protopteridae > Protopterus > Protopterus annectens. The sequence continues at coordinate 393,890,058 of NC_056748.1, read as the reverse complement.
ATAAACGTGCGCACACGCACACAAAATCTGGACTTGCCAATCAGCTTACCTCCTGTCTTTGGGAGAAGTCAAAAAATCACAGTACCCACAGACAGCTCAAGTCAACATAGGGGAGACACGCAGATATTGCAAAGAAGGCTCCACAGCAATGAATCAAATTGGAAAACAACTTGCTTTGCGGCAACAGTGCTATCTACTGCCCCCTGTCTGACTCAGTTGGAATAAGAGAAAGAAAATGCTCACATCACAAGACTGCATGCTGCTAGCTTCACTAACTTTTACTTTCAAGCTGTGCAGAGGATTACAGCAAACTAAAGCACATGGCACGCCATACAGAACTTGGAGACAAGATGAAGACATGGTATGATTTTAAACGATCACTACTACATCCTCTTTTTAGAAGCAGAAGGGTTTTCTTGTCTTCTTACCTTCTGAGGTAATTTGTTCATTGCATTAACATCTGTAAACATGTTCATAGGTTCATAGGTGTGTACTAGGCTAATATTCCTGGAGCTTTTACAACCCTAGCCCATAGGACTAACCTGGCTTCGTGCCACCCAACCTTAGTTCCTAGTGCCTCTGTCGAGTAGCGCCACTGGAGTGATCCCCGAGGTGAATTTTCTATTTCCCATCCACTCATCCAGATTTCTCTTGAAGAGGGCAAGTGAGGTGCTCTGCTTGACATGTATAGAAAGTCTATTCCATAGCATGGGCAGTCTCTGGGTTATGAACCTGTTCCTCCAGCATGTTCTCTTGACTGTGGTAGTGAGGATGAGGTCTCAGGAGCATGTGGTGCAGAGGGATTGTGATTTCTTTAGATATAGCATTTCTAACAGAGCTGGGTCAGACATGGCTTTGTAAGTCAAGCAGTGATTGCCTCTAAGTAGGTGATATGAGACAGAGAATAGTTGGAGTTTTTTTTTAGTCTGTCCATATAGGACAAGTGTTTAAGGCCTAGGATCCTCTTTGTGAGGTACTTTTGTGGCCTCTCCAGTTGTTGCAAGTGTCTAGTGAGGTACATGCCAAATGGGGAGTTGTACTCAATGATTGGCCTAATGAGGGAAGAGTAGAGGGAGACATTGATCTCTTTCTCCCTGGATGCAAAACCCTTAGTAATGAGATGTGCCACACAGAAGGACTTTCTGACCACAGTGGCAATGTGGTGGTCAAAAGAGAGGTTGCTGTCAACCTGTGTTCCCAGACCTCTTATAATGCCTTCTGTGTTCAGTGGACTACCATCAATATGGTAATTCAAGGGAACCGGGTTTTTCCCAAAGGAGATGAAGACATTTTTTGGCATTGGGCTTAAGGCCATTGTTCTGACACCAGTCGTTGGTCTCATTAAGGCCTTTCTGTAAGATGTCAGCATTACTTGGGAAGTTAATAGCTCCCAACTTGCAATCATCTGCGAACTTTGTCTGCTAGAGTCCCTTTGTGTTGGCCTGGACTTCACAGAAGTAGATACCAAACAGGAGAGGACCCAGGACCGAACCCTGTGAGACTCCACTCGTGACTGGTCAGCAGTCTGACTTGGAGTCAGCTACTTTCACACTGTGGGTTCTATCTGTGAGCCAGTTTGCAACCCTCCTAGTGACATAGGGGTTGATGCCTAGCTTAGTAAGTTTTTCTATGATTCCTGAGTGGAGAATGGTATCAAAGGCCTTGGCCAGATCAAGGTAGGCTGTATGAATCACCTTACCTTCATCCACAGCTCTGGTGACTGACTCAAAGAAGTTAACCAAGTTGAGCAGGCATGATCTACCCCTCACAAAACCAAGCTGTGTAGGATCCAGAGTTTGAAGATTCCCTATATCCTTGTTTATTAGGTCCATGATGATGCGTTCCATAGCTTTACATATCAGACTTGTCAGGCTAATGGGGCGATAGTTCCTGGGGTCTGTAGTTGCTCCTCCTTTGTGGAGAGGGATGACTGTAGCAGTGCACCATTCGTGGGGACAAAGCATGAGGTGAGGCTGTGACTGAACAGGGCACACAGGTGAGGTGCCAGTTCACTCTGTAGTTCATGTAGAACAGAGCCAGGGATACTGTCAGGTCACATAGAAGCTGTATTCTTGGCCTTGGGCAGTGCTGTTTTAACCTGTGCAGCAGTAATACTGGGTGCCTGGCAATCTACTGGTATTGTGATTGGTCCTTTGTGGGGGGGGGGGGGTAAAGTTAGCACTGAATCTGTTCACCAGTATATTTGCAATATATGTTGGCTCTATATAGGAGATACCATTGTGCAGTAGCTCAGAGCAAATCTGGGTATTGCCATGGAGATTCTTTACATAACTATAGAAGGCCTTGTGGTTGCCTTTACTTTCTGTTGCAATTCTGTTTTCATAGCTAGCTTTAGAGGATTTGATGAGGGATCTCAACCTTTTGCTGAGGCTGATAAGGGAGTCTTTCCAGTCTTGGGACTTAACCTTACTCCGCATCAATTTCCTCCTCCTGTTGTAGAGTTTGTTTATGTCACGGGACCACCAGATTGGCTTCCCTTTTTTTTTGAGGAGAACGTATTAGTTCTACTGGGTATGGCGAGATCCATGCATTTGTGCATGTTTGTACAGCGCATTGGTGTATGAAATGGCAGTCATACAACTATTCTACATTTGCATGAATGCCGTGAAGTTAGCCAACCTCTGTTTTTAGGTGCCCAAAGTTAGCTTTGGAGAAGTTTTTCACAGTGGTTACCTTTGTTGGGGGGGTGGGAGGGATGTGGATTGCCACAGTGATTAGCTTGTGATTGGATCTTGTGATCGGATCTAACCAGGGAGGAGTTGACTACTGGTGTGGAGCAACGGTTGCCCATGTTAGTAATGACCAGGTCAAGGATGTTGTTACCTCTAGTGAGGGTAAAAACGAGTTGGTCCAGGGCATTGGAATTAATGAATTCCAGAAAGCGTTGGGAAAGTGTATTGATACAGGAGTAGTTTTCCCAGTTAATGGAGGGGTAGTTGAAGTCGTCCAGTATGAGTGTGTTAGGCTGAATCCTAATATTCACCAGGGTGCTTAGGAATGTGGAGTGTGAACCTTGGGACATGGCTGGGGACCTATAGCAGGCTACGACCTGAATCTCTGTCTTAACCAATGCTAGCTGCACCTGAAGTATCTCAGATGCGTTATGTTGAGCTACCAGTCTGGAGGTGTGCACATCCTTTATGAATATGGAAACACCACCACCTTTGGAGCTTCGGTCCAAGTTCTGGGGCCGAAAGGAGTTGTAGCCTGGTAGTGCAGGGGTGCTTTCTGCTTCCTTGAACCAGGTCTCTGCTATAACACAAATGTTAATGTTCTCCATTTTAAGGAGTACTTTTGAGCGAGTGCACTTTGAGATTTAGACTTCTAGCATTGAGCAGCATGAACCTCAAATTGCATTTGTTTGTAGCTGTTACGGTGGTAATTTGGTCTTTGGACCGCCACCTAAACAAGGCACTATATGGGTGGCAAGAGCCTTGGCCAGTACCCGGAACCCCAGGGGTGACAGATGCAGGCCATCTCTGGCAAAGCATCAAGGTCTATCAATCATGTCATCCCAGGCAGACAGATACTGGATCCCCTTAGAATGGCACCAGAAACTTAGCCAATTGTTGAAATCAATCATTTTCTGCTTGTATATAATTCTGGGTGATGGTAGGATGCTGCTCTGGGCTAGGGTCATAACCACCTGGGCTACATAATCCGAGAGCTCCTCCATGTCTCTTTTCATGTAGTCCAGGGAGGAACTTCTCAGGTCATTCACACCCACATGTACAATGACAAGAGTCATATTTGTACCTGTTGAGAGACCAGAGTGCGTGCGTTATGTGGCGGATCCTGGTGCCTGACAGGCACATGACTGTTACTTTCTCCTTATTCAACCTAGTGAGTGGGACATCAGTGTGCCTCACTATCAAGTCACCTATGACTACTGTGTTGGGCATGCTGTTTTGCATCAGGGGCTTTGGTTGAGTGGCACACGGTTTAGGAGAGTTTTGTCTCATGATTAGTATTGTGTTGTGGTGGTCGAGTGTATTTCTGCCTTGGAGGTCTCTGCTGTTTGGTTAGATTTTTATTGAGAGCCTCTACAAAGGTGGGGGTGTGGTTTGTGTTTTTATGTGAAGGCAATGCTGGTGTGTGCTCTGGAGGGCTATGTGTTCCATGTGGTGTGGTACAAGTGCTGACCTTCTCCTCTTGACCAGCTATTCTGGTCTTGGCTGGAGAGTGCGTAGCCTCCAAATTTGGATATACAAGTGCATCTCTCACAAGTCTGAGTGTTAGGGGGTAAGAGGAGAGGGTTGTCAGTGTACATGAAAACGTTGCTACATTGACTCAGGATGCCCACGTTCACCAGATTAATAGGGGGGAGCACAGGGAGCTGACCTTTAGACATGCCTGGAGGGGTGGGCATTAATAAGTATTGGACCTGTTTCCTTGTATAACGTTTAGTGCTGGCAGCACTTTTGTGTACTACAACAACTGCTACAAGAAGTCTGGCAAAGTGCTAAACTAACAAGCTAGTAAAAGTGCAGGAGAGGAGAGAACTAGCAGATCTAAGGGAATAATTGAACAACAGACTTTGGCACTGCTCAGAAGCTTACAAACAGTCCTGGATACAGCAAATCTGTATCTGGACTAGATTAGTTACAGGAAAGGTGGGAAACCAGCGCAGATGTGGGCTTTTAAACCAGAAAGTTGAAAGAGATGGAGAAACTGGCCAAATGCTCAATAAAATACAATTTCTGGGCCAAAAACCACTCCTCTTCTGGTAGATAGGCTACCTAGTGCTTACCACTCCCACTGATAAGCTAGAAGGCTTTCTTCCGAAACAGAAAGGCTTTGGCGGCTCAGAAGCTTACAAAGAGTCCTGGATACAGCAAATCTGTATCTGGACTAGACTAGTTACGGGGAAGGAGGGAAACAAGTGCAAATGCAGGCTTTTAGACCAGAAAGTTGAAAGAGATGGAAAAACTGCCCAGATGGTCAATAAATTACAATTTCTGGGCCAAAAACCACTCCTCTTGTAGACAGTACTTACCACTCCCACTGATAAGCTAGAAGGCTTCCTTCCAACACAGAAAGGCTTTGGGGACTCAGAAGCTTACAAAGAGTATTGGATACAGCAAATCTGTACCTGGACTAGACTAGTTACAGGAAAGGCAGAGGAACAAACGCAAATGTGGGCTTTTAAACCAGAAAGTTGAAAGAGATGGAAAAACTGCCCAAACAGACAATAAACTCCAATTTCTGGGCCAAAACCCACTCTTCTTGTGGTAGATAGGCTAGCTAGTGCTTACCACTACCACTGATAAGCTAGAAGGCTTCCCTTCAACACAGAAAGGCTTGGGGGGGCTCAGAAGCTTACCAACAGTCCTGGATACAGAAAGTCTATATCTGGACTAGGCTAGTTACAGGAAAGACAGCAAACAAGCTTAGAATTATTATTATTTTTTTTTTACAGAAAAAGCAGCTAAAAAAGCAGTAAATACAATTCAAATGAAGTGCAGGCTAACACTTGAGTGTGTAGCAACATTACGGCAAATACAGTTTAAATAAATGCAATTAAATTAACAAATGACTAAAGGCAAGTGCAGAAGGCAGTAAATTAGAAGGCTACTAACAAGAAGTTATAAGTGCAGAGTAATAAGGTTACAAATTGTTAAACACACTAACTGTGATGTGGAGAACTTTTTAAGAATTCTAACAGATACAGAAAGTACAGTTGTGTACCTACCATAAATGTAGATGTTTGAGTGTATTCACTGTTGCAGTCATTACACTTGGGTTATCCTGCTGGCAGGCAACCCTCAGTCGGCCTGAATTCCAAACTCCTAGTCTGGCGTCGGTTGCTGTCGCCTCTTCCCTGACGTCAGTGCGCTAGGGGTATATAAGATGCAGCCGACGCCATTTTCTTCAGTTTTTCTTGCCCCAGATGTCAGGTGTCCCCAAGAAGGTAGGCAATACATATTGCTTATAAAAACATACAGTAAAATAAAAACAATACCTTCATCTACAAGCAAATACACCACATAGGTTGTACAGGATAGAGAAGTATAGATAAGTCCCAGCAAAGAAAGGGGGATGGAGGGTGGGTAACCTGGACTGCAACAGTGAATACACTCGAACATCTACATTTATGGTAGGTACACAACTGTACTATGTTCATTGTGATTCACTGTTGCAGTCATTACACTTGGGTTGAATCCCAAAGCTGAGGTAGGGCGGCTGGGTCTAAATAGGATTAGGAGTGGCTATGAGGCCCTGCAGAACTGCAGTGGCAAAGCCTGCTCTGGATTTAGAGTAAAGAGGTTAAGTGATAATGCTTGGTAAAAGTGTGCACTGAACTCCAAGTTGCAGCCTCCAAAATTTCCTTGGTTGGTACTCCTCTGAGAAAGGCTGCTGAAGTGGCTGCTACCCTGGTAGAATGTGGCCTAATATTCTTAGGCACTGACTTGCCATGCTGTGCATAGCAGAAACGAATACAGTGTCCTATCCATTTTGAAATAGCCTGCTTTGAGATAGCCTTTCCTTGTGATCCTGCAGCATATGCTACAAACAGTTGCTCAGTTTTTCTGAAAGCTTTTGTTTTGTCCAAGCAGAAGCGTAGCTGCCTGCATATGTCTAAAGAGTGCAGAAGCCTTTCCCCTTTATTATGGGGATTTGGATAAAATGTTGGCAAATGAATGGTTTGGTTAAGAGCCACACTGGATACTACCTTTGGCATAAATGTTGGGTTTCTCCTTAGAGAAACCCTGTCCGGATGAAAAATGATAAAAGGTTCCACTGCCATTAATGCCTGTAACTCTGAGACTCTTCTTGCTGAAGTTATTGCTAGGAGCACAGCTGTTTTCCATGATAAGAATTTTATGCCAGCTGTATTGGCTGGCTCAAAAGGAGGTAGTGTGAGCTTTTCTAAGACAAAGTTGAGGTCCCATGTAGGTAACAGTGCTCTCCTTGGGGGTCTTATGTTTTTTGCCCCTCTGAGGTACTGTTTTAGCAGTGGATGAGATAAAATAGGAGGTTCTGTATTGTAATGAGCTGAAATGGCAGAGGCATGGATCTTAATTGATGAGAAGGATAGGCCTTTGTCCAGCATATCAGTTAGGTATTGTAAAATCTGAGGAATATTTGGAACAAGTGGTTCAAGTCCTTGTGTCTGGTTCCAAGCACAGAATCTCTTCCATTTTTCTGCATACGATTTCCTGGTGCTGGGCCTCCTGGCTTCCAAAATGACATCCATAACAGCTTTAGAGAGAGGTGTGTTCTGAGTGGCCATATTATCCGCCATGCAGCCAGATTTAAGGTTCTGAGTTGGCTGTGCAGGATCTGATTGTTTTGTTGAGTCAGAAGATGAGGAATTAGAGGTCAAGTCCAGGCTGGGCCTTGAGACAAACTCTTTAGGATTGGGTACCAGTGCTGGTGTGGCCAGTCTGGGGCAATCAGAATAATTTTTGGCATCTCTTGTCTGACTTTTAGGAGCACCTTGGGAAGGAGAGGCAGTGGTGGAAAGGCATAAACTGTTAGGGTTTTCCAGCTGAAAGATAGAGCATCCACTTTCCATGCTTGTGAGTGATAAGTCCTTGTGCAGAATCTCTGTAGTTGGTAGTTGTGAGGGGAGGCAAAGAGAGCTATGTCTGAGCATCCCCATTTCCTTATTATCATGCTGAAGACCTGTGGATTTAGTTTCCACTCATGAGGGTCCATGAGGTTTCTGCTTAGTTTGTCTGCCAGAGTATTTTTCTTTCCTGGCAGGAATTGTGCCTGCAGATGTACTTGATAGGTCAGTGCTGTGTTCCACAAAGTCATGGCTTGCCTGCAGAGGGGGTAGGAATGTGTGCCCCCTTGCTTATTTATGTACCACATAACTGTAGTATTGTCCGTCTTTAGTAATAGTTGTCCTGGATGTAGTAGATCCTTGAAGGCTGTCAGGGCATTCTGTACAGCTAGCATCTCTTTTTGATTGATGTGAAGATGCATTTGGTCCGTGGGCCACGTGCCCTGAATACATTTTCCTGCCATGTGTGCCCCCCCAGGCATAATTCGATGCATCTGTTGTTAGTGTCTGTCTGGCTGTGGGTAAAGTGAAAGGCTGTCCTTTGTTGTGGTGACAGGCCAGAGCCCACCATCGAAACTCCTGTTGCAGGCAGGGAATAAGAGTTATTACTGTTTCCAGGCTGTGGCAATGTTGAGTCCAAACACTTTTTAGGTACCATTGTAGCTTCCTCATATGCAGTCTTGCATATGGAATTAGCAGAATGCAAGATGCGATGAATCCCAAAGCCTGCAGAATTTTTCTTGCAGGTAGCTGGGTCTTTGTTGCCATCATTTGAAAGTAATGAGTCAGTTGCCTTTGTTTGTCTGGCGTGAGATAAGCCATCTGGGCAGTTGTATTTAAGCTAGCACCCAGGAATATTATCTCTTGAGAGGGCACTAGTTTTGATTTCTTTTCATTTACTGTGTACCCTAGGCAAATTAGTAATTCTTTTACAAACGCCAGATGCTTTAGTAGAATGTCCTTGCTCTCTGCTTGAATAAGGCAGTCGTCCAAGTAGGGATATATTTGAATTCCTTTTTGTCTGCAAAATGCAATTACTGGTGCCAGGCATTTTGTGAAGACCCTGGGCGCAGTAGATAAGCCAAAGGGCATTGAGCCAGCTATGAATCTGAGGTATCGTCTGCAAGATTGTCTGACTGGGACATGCAGGTATGCCTCTTTGAGGTCCAAAGTAACTAGCCAAGTCTTCATGCATAGCATGGGTAGAAGTTGCTGCAGTGTCAACATTTTAAATTTTGGAACATCCAGGAAAGCATTTAGAATCGACAGGTCCAGTATTGGTCTCCAGGCTTTGTCCTTTCTGGGTACCAAGAAAAGTCTTGAGTAAAATCCTTGTCCCTGTTCTTGCTGTGGTACTCTTTGAATAGCTCTCATGTCCATGAGAGCAGAAATTTGTTTTTGTGCCTCTGCCCATTGGTTTTGTGGCAGGTCTGGCATACCTTTTGACCTTGGTAGGGTGTGAAAGTGGAACCTGTAACCCTGAGAAACAATATTCAGTACCCATTTGCCCTGCGTGATCATGTGCCAATTTTGTGAGAAAAGTGCTAGTTTTCCCCCTAAGGGTGCTGTCAAAAGGTAAGTGCTTGGCTTTTGTAGAGGGAAGTCATTGGGACTGTTTCCTATAAGGTTGTGCTTTGTCTTCTCTGCCTTTGGGGGCTGAAGCACCCCATTGTTTAGGTCTGTATGGGTCATGGGGCTGAGATCTGCCTCTTGTGCGTCTGTATTGGCCTCTTTGTGGCCTGTCTGACCCTGGAAAGGACCAATTTTTAGAAGGCCAGTTCCTGCTAAATCTAGGTGGCTGAACCTGTAAGAAATCTTTTACTGTCTGCATTGATTTTGCTTTATCCTCCATTTTCTTTAACACCTCTTCTGCCTTAACACCAAACAAAGTATCATGCTGTAATGGAGAAAAACAAAGTATCATGCTGTAATGGAGCATCCAATAATTTTGCTTTAACATGATCAGGTAAACTTTGTTCTTTTAACCAAGCATGCCTTCGAATGACAGAGCCTGTAACTGCGGCTCTGCAAGAAGCCTCTAATGAATCAAAACTACACTGCAGAGTATGCTTTCCCACTTGTTCAGCTGCATGCAATAAATCCTGCATTTCCTTATTGTCAGGACATTCTGAGCTTGTAAGCATTTTCTGTTTTAGCAAAGACATTAGGTATTGTTGACATTTAAGCATGTGAAACTGGCAGTTTAAAGCCCTTACAGCTAAAGTAGCAGAAGTGTAAACTTTTTTTCCCCCATCTATCCAGTGCTCTAGAATCCCTCTCAGAGGGAACAGGTTAATTTGCAGTGGAAGCCTTGACCCCTTTGGGACCCTGAGAAATTGTTTCTGGGTCAGCAGCAGGGTTTTTATAAAGAAATTTATGAGAGTCTGGGACCCTGTAGTGCCTATCTGGCTTGACTGGTGCAGGGGGTAAAGAATCAGGAGACAAACTGGATTCAGAAAAAACATCATCAACAATATCTAATACAGGGGGGATAGCAAGGGGCCTGTGCTGAGGCGGTAAAAGAAAGTCTCTGAGCCTTTTCTTGGATTCTGAATAATCCTGGCTCTCCCAATGGAAATGCTCCCTCATGGTGTGCAGGGTTTATCCAAGAGAGTAATTATGAAGGGATGGATTCCTCAGCATCAGAGTCCTCATAGGGAGGAAGAGAATATCCCTGTTCTGAAGAGGAATCAGAGGAAATAGAAGCCTGGTCAGAGGAGTCATAGTCAGTGTCTTGCCTAGGCCTCTTATCAGGAGGGGGATGGGAACCCCTGATCCAAGTAATTAGGTCCTCGGCCACTTTAAGCATCTGTTTCTTTGGCATGGATGACTGTCCAGGAGAATGCTGTACTTGTTCCTTTGTCTTTAATGGTGTTTTAGGCTTTGCCTTGGCTGCTGAAGTGGCCTTGATAGTAAGCTGCGAAGGTCTGAAAACACCCTCAGAAGCCGATGCCTGCTGAGCGGCTCCGGACCCATCTGAGGGAATAGTTTCCGTAGGCCCAATACCTTGAGTTTCCAGAAGCCTAGCTGTCTCCACGTGGGAGTCGGAAGTGGCCTGTGGCTGCAAAAGCGCCTCACTGAGAACCGGCAAACCGGCGACTGGCCTAGAAGAGGCTTCGTCATCAGTTTTGGACCTCAGATGCCTGTCCTTTTCTTTGTCTTGGCGTTTTTTATGAATTCCAGTCGTCGGTTGTTCCGACGGCATTATGTAGTTAAACCTTCGGCCAAAGTAATGTAAAGCAAAATCAAACTGACGCTTAATAGTGCGTTGGTTGAATCTAGCACAAAAGCGACAACGTCGTGGTCAGGGCCTAGGCAAGGAATACAGTAAGAGTAAAAATCCTTATGAGGTATTTGCTTCCCACAAGAAATACAATTGTTAACTTTTACTGACATCGGTCTGGAGCAAGAAAAAGTTTCCCAAACGGGGTACTTAGCTTTATTGAAGACTTCGGTTCTGAAATTCAATTTCGAAAATCTCAGGAGTCAGCCGACCAGCACTTGCGAACTGCTTTTGCTTCGGGCACCATGTGGCAAGAAAGACTGAAGAAAATGGCGTCGGCTGCATCTTATATACCCCTGGTGCACTGACGTCAGGGAAGAGGCGACTCAACCGACGCCGGACCAGGACTTTGCAATTCAGGCCGACTGAGGGTAGCCTGCCAACATGATAACCCAAGTGTAATTACCGCAACAATGAAACACGATGAACATCCTTAACATTTTACTTGTACACCAGAAAAAAACATCAATATTGTTTACATTTTTAATACTTCACAGTCTTTGAAATGTCTGACTATTTAGTTGGTTTCCAGAGCAATTTTCCAGACTTAAGATATTTAAGGGATTTAGTAGAATGTATTCTTAACTCTGACCTACTATAACTTACTTTGGTGCAAATACTCTGCCCCTCTGGATGTTCTGGTTACTGAACCCAAATCTACTTTACAACCTCTTGGGAAAGTGTCTCTCTGCATATCCCTCTGGACACCTCACTGAATGTCAGGCAGACGAATCACAAATACAGCCTGTATATAAAATGCATTCACTATGTGAGTTATTTATTTTGGACAAATGTATTGGACTTTTCCTCAGCAGTTTCTCATTTGTAGTACAAAGAATAAAATACCTAGGCTACTCGCATTACTTCAAAAAACACCAGACTACTACTCTGGGGAACTCTGCTGTACTCTCAGTCAGTCGCCTTCTTTTAACGACACAATCATATTGTACGATGCACTGAAATACTTTTGTCTAGAATGATTCAGTTTCAATTTTTATTGTACCTTATGCTTAATCTCATATTTTAACAAATGTTAATAAAGATGTAGCTATAGGAATTTAAATCTTTATTCTATGACCCACCAGTTACTGCACTGGTACAAGGTACCAGCACCTTGAACTGGAGAAGCAAACAGTCATTCTAACCCTTTGAACTGTACTTGGTTTTGAGAGTCATAGCCTTTCTTTTGGAGCCTTCTTGACATTTTTTAATTGTTTGTTGGCACACTACTGCTTGAACTGCATTTTGAGAAAGGCAGCTGAGATGGAAGGAAAATTTTTTATTTGCCTTAAGAAAAGGCAGTTGAAAGATTTAGGTCACCCATTGAATCAGCTTTGCCCTCTTATCAAACCTTCTAATAAGCACCTCAACTACAAAATGTGCAAATAGAACTTTCCTGTCCAAGATCAAATTAAAAATTTTAGTTTTAACATCCTCAGGAAGGTTTTTTTTTAATCCTCGAGAAGACTGAGAATGTAACCAAGAACATTTTCTCATGACTGACCCAGAAGCAGCAGCCCTGGACACTGTATCAGCACCAACATAAGAACACTTCAAGGCGTGTTTATTTACGTGAGAAGCAGATACAAAAGATGCACTTGTGGAATTTTTCCTGACAGAAGAGGGGATGTTAACAGTTAACTTATTCATGTTCTCAAAAGACAAAAGTAAAAACTAACCTGTAAGGCTGGCAGTTTAAAATTCTGAAAGTTAAAGTGGCAGAAGTATAAAATTTCTTCTGAAAATTGTCAAAAGCTTTTCCATCCCTGTCAAATGGAATCATATTAACATTAGCCATTTGTCTAGAAGAGGCAGTTCTGGTTAGGAAAATCACTGCAGGGTGTATTTAAGTTTAGAAAACAAGTACTTGCGAGTCTGAGGAACCTTACTTATCAGACTTCCTTATGTGCAGGAGGTTGACCGTCAGGTAAACTACAAGCTGTCAGGGTTCTCTAAGGCAGACAAAACTGGAACAGCTTCAGGTTGTGGAATATCTAGCTGTAGCAAATCATAAAACATTTGCTTGACAACAGGAATTTCATTCTGACTCCACTGAAAAGCCTCTTTCATTTTAGATAAAACTTCATAAAAAGAAAAGTATTCTGTAGGGAAATTTGAAGAAACACTTTTCTCGGAATCTGCATCTTACAACTGTGAAGATCCTGAAGCACAACATTCTCCCTCTAATCCCTGCTCTTCTGACTGAAATTCTGAGTCAGAAAGAGAAGGAACTCTTTCTTGTCTTTTCTGAAGGGGGAGTAGGAAAAAAAGCAGACATAAATTTCTTTATAAAACCCAACAAATCATTCCTGTCCACTGAAACAGAAACAGGAGAAGACATTTTTTATTCATTTATTTTCCCTGGGGAGGCGCCCTGGAAAAGGACTATCCCAAAGCAGACATCATCAAGGGGCTCAGGCTCCCTTTCCTAGTTATGTGGTAGCCCTTCTCCTGAAACCCAAATGAGTGTTTCTTCCTTGTCCATAGTGGGCAATCCTACAGCCAAATGTTAGTTATAGATCCCTTGGTCCAAAATGGCTGTAAGTGCTACACCAGTGGAACCAGTGAAAAATGATGAGCAGTTGAAAGAATCAAATGCAGCTAAAGCAACATCACCCATTCGTAGTTGAGGTAAAACTGGAACAAACCTCAAACCCAAAGATGCTATGACAACTGTCTTCCTCTTGTGGATGGTGGAAGGAAGAAAGTACAGTTGTGTACACTTACCATAAATGTAGATGTTCGAGTGTATTCACTGTTGCAGTCATCACCTGTGGGTTATCCCTGCTGTGGTAGCCCTCGGCCAGCCCAAATACCAAAGTCAATGTTTTTCTGAGTTGGCTGCTGTTGCTTGCCAACTGATGTCAGGTCATCAGTTCTATAAAGGAAGGCAGCCGACGCCATTACATCAGTTGTTCTTGCCCTAACCAGACAGAGGCCCAAGTAAACATGGTAGAGGTGGTCCTGGTGGCTAAAGGCGAACATTAGAAACTTATATCTCCCTAAAGAAAGAAGATATAAGGGGGAAGGAGGGTGGGAAACCAGGACTGCAACAGTGAATACGCTCGAACATCTACATTTATGGTAAGTGTACACAACTGTACTATGTTCTTCCTGTTTCACTGTTGCAGCCATCACCTGTGGGAGGATTCCTAAAGCTAAGGAGAGGGGTGGTAGGATTAGTAAGAGACCTAGGAATGGATCAGCATGCCCTGCAGAAAGTACAGTTGTGCACACTTACCATAAATGTAAATGTTCGAATGTATTCACTGTTGCAGTCATCACACTTGGGTTATCTGCCTGCAGGTAGCCCTCAGTCAGCCCGAATACCAGAGTGTTGGGATTTCCGAGCCAGATGCTGTCGCCTCTTCCATGACGTCAGGTCGTCAGGGGTATAAAACATGCAGCCAATGCATTACATCAGTTTTTCTTGCCCCAGATGTCAGCAGCCCCCAAAAGAGGAAGCAATTACATGGTGTGGAACACCTACAGTAAAAAGTAAATATCACTGCAATAAGATATGGCCAAAAAGAGGATAGGTAGAAAGAATAGAAAAGTCAGGGGGCTGGAGGGAGGGAAACCAGGACTGCAACAGTGAATACGCTCGAACATCTACATTTATGGCAAGTGTACACAACTGTACTATGTTCTTCGTGTTTCAAAGTTGCAGTCATCACACTTGGGTTGATTCCCAAAGCTGAGGAAGGGTGGAGGCAGTCAAGAAGTACTGGTGTTGGCTATCAGGCCTTGTAAGACTGCAGTGGCAAAACCAGCTCTGGATTTAGAAAAAATAGGTAAGTGGTAATACTTGATAAAGGTGTGTACAGAACTCCAGGTTGCAGCTTCCAGGATGTCCCTGGTAGGGAATCCCCTGAGAAATGCTGTAGAGGTTGAGGTAGCCCTAGTGGAATGAGTTCTGATCCCCTGTGGGGTAGGTTTTCCATGGTGTTTGCAGCAGAAATGGATGCAGTGTGCTATCCATTTGGAAATGGTTTTCTTTGAAATGGCTTTGCCTTCTGCCCCTGTAGCAAAGCTGACAAGCAGCTGGTCAGACTTTCTGAAAGGTTTAGTTCTGTTAAGGTAGAACCTGAGCTGTCTGTGCACGTCCAAGGAGTGCAGAATCCTTTCCCCTTTATTCTGAGGATTAGGGAAAAAGGTTGGTAAAAGGATGGATTGGTTTAAAACCACAGTGGATACCAGCTTGGGCATAAATGATGGGTTAGTCCTGAGGGAAACCCTGCCCGCATGGAAAATAATGAAGGGTTCCACAGTCATTAGTGCCTGCAACTCAAACACTCTTCTAGCTGAAGTGGTGGCTAGAAGTACGGCTGTTTTCCAAGAGAGGAATTTTAACTCTGCTGCAGCAGCAGGCTCAAAAGGGGAAAGCATGACCTTCTCTAGTACAAAGTTGAGGTCCTAGGCAGGGGTGGGAGCTCTCCTCGGGGGCCTTAAATTGTTAGCTCCTCTCAGGAACTGTTTGATGACAGGGTGAGAAAATAGAGGTGGCTCAGTATTGTAATGAGCTGAGATGGCAGAGGCATGAATTTTAATAGATGAGAAGGATAGGCCTTTGTGAAGTAGCTCTGCTAGGTAATCCAGGATTTGAGGTAAGGTGGGCACAGCTGTGTCCTTTCCTTGAGACTGGCTCCAAGAAAAGTATCTTTTCCACTTTTCTGAATAGGATTTCCTAGTACTAGGCCTTCTGGCCTCAAGGATGAAGTCCATCACCTGTTTGCTGAGGGTTGCTGGTGGTGTATTCAGGGTATAAGCTAGGCTGCAAGGTTCAGGGTTTGCAGCTGTGGATGCAAAATCTGTCCCTCCTGCTGGGACAGCAGGGAGGGGGTCTGATGTAGATGCCAGGGTGGCATTGCTGTCAGACTGCGTAGGAGTGGGTACCACTGCTGGCATGGCAAGTCTGGGGCAATAAGGATTGTCCCTGGCCTGTCCTGTTTGATTTTGAGTAGTACTTTTGAGAGGAGGGGCAGAGGGGGAAAGGCATAAATTGAGAGTTTTTTCCATGTAAAAGATAGGGCATCCACTTTCCACGCTTGGCTGTGAGGATTTCTGGTGCAAAATTTGCTCAATTAATGGGTTTTGGGGGGAGGCAAAGAGGTCCACCTCTGGAGTCCCCCACCTGTGGATTAGAAGTTTGAATGAATTGGGTTCCAGTTTCCACTAGTGTGGGTCCAGAAGATTTCTGCTTAAGTCGTCTGCCAGTGAATTTTGCTTGCCTGGCAGGAACTGAGCTTGCAGGTGCACTTGGTTGCTCAAGGCTGTGTTCCACAGGGCCATGGCTAACCTGCAGAGTGGGTAGGAATGAGTTCCCCCCTGCTTGTTTATGTACCACATAACTGTGGTGTTGTCTGTCTTTATCAGGAGTTGTCTTGGAAGGATAAGGTATTTGAAGGCTGTCAGAGCATTCTGTACAGCTAACATTTCTTTTTGACTGATACGCAGGGGAATTTGTCCTGGGCTCCATTTGCCTTGAATGCATTTGCCTGCCATGTGAGCCCCCCATGCATAGTCTGATGCGTCTGTTGTCAGGGTTTGGGCAGCGAGGGGTTGAGTGAAAGGAAGTCCCTTATTGTGGTTGCATGCCTCTGCCCACCAAAGGAACTCTGCCCTTAGACAAGGAATGATAAAAATAGTACAGCTGTGTACACTTACCATAAATGTAGATGTTCGAGTGTATTCACTGTTGCAGTCATTACATTTAGGTAATCTGCTGGCAGGTTCCCCTCAGTCGGCCTGAATTCCAAAGTCTTGGGTCCTGCGTCGGTTGCTGTCTCCTCTTCCATGACGTCAGGGGTATAAAACATGCAGCCTATACCATTTTCTTTAGTTTTTCTTATCCCCGTTGTCAGGTGCCCCCAAAAGGGTAGCAAAAATATATGTGTGTGTGTATATATATATATATATATATATTTTATATATATATATATATATATATATATATATATATATATATATATATATATATATAAAAATATATATATATATATATATATATATATGTATATGTACATGCATCAATATAAACTTTACCTTCATCTACAAGCAAATACACCACATAGGTTGAAGAAGATAGAAAAGGAAAGATAAACTCCAGAATGACAGGGGGATGGCGGGAGGGTAACATGGACTGCAACAGTGAATACACTCGAACATCTACATTTATGGTAAGTGTACACAACTGAACTATGTTCTTCGTGTTTCACTGTTGCAGTCATTACATTTGGGTAGAATCCCAAAGCTATGGTTGGGAGGCTGGAGCTAAACAGCATTTGGAGCGGCTATAAGGCCCTGCAGAACTGAAGTGGTAAAGCCTGCCCTGGATTTAGAGTAGAGAGGCAAATGATAATGCTTTGTAAAGGTGTGGACAGAACTCTAAGTAGCAGCCTCTAGAATGTCTTTGGTTGGTACTCTCCTTAGAAAGGCTGCTGAAGTAGCTGCAGCTCTGGTGGAATGAGACCTAATGCCCCTGGGCACAGGTTGTCCATGGTGTAAGTAGCAGAAACGGATGCAGTGGCTTATCCACTTTGAAACTGTCTGCTTTGAAATAGCCTTGCCTTCTGATCCTGCAGCATATGTCACTAGTAATTGCTTAGTTTTTCTTAGAGTTGTAGTCCTGCTTAAGTAGAATCTTAGCAGTCTGTGTACGTCCAAGGAATGCAGAATTCTCTCCCCCTTGTTCTGCGGATTTGGATAAAAGGTTGGCAGATGAATTGCTTGGTTAAGAGCCACAGTGGAAACCACCTTAGGCATAAAAGTAGGATTTGTCCTTAGAGATACCCTGTCTGGGTAAAATATGATGAAAGGCTCTACAGCCATGAGGGCATGTAGCTCTGAAACTCTTCTTGCTGAAGTAATTGCTGGTAGCAGAGATGTTTTCCATGGTAAGAACTTTATATCAGCAGTGGCAGCCAGTTCAAATGGAGGCAGGGTGAGCTTTTCCAACACATAATTGAGGTCCCATGCAGGCAATGGTGATCTTCTAGGAAGCCTTAAATTTTTGGCTCCTCTAAGATACTACTTTAGTAAAGGATGAGAAAATACTGGTGGCTCTGTATTGTAATGAGCCAAAAGGGCAGAGGCATGGATTTTAATTGATAAGAAATATAGGCCTTTGTCAAGCATCTCAGTTAAGTATTGTAATATCTGAGGAATATTTGGTACTGCTGTATCAGTTCCTTGTGCTTGATTCCAAGCACAGAATCTCTTCCATTTGTCAGCATAACAGTTTCTAGTACTAGGCCTTCTGACTTCCAAAATGACATCCATCACAGCTTTACTGAGAGGTGTTGTCTGTATGATTACAGGATTAGCATACTGCCAGGTTCAGAGTCTGTAGCTGATTGTGCAGGATCTGATTGTTTTGCTGGGACAGTAGTTGTGGTTTTTGAGGCAAGGTCCAAGCTGGGTATTGAGACAAGTTCCTTAGGATTGGGTACCAGTATTGGCGGGGCCAGTCCGGGGCAATTAATATCATCTTTGGCTTCTCTTGTCTGACTTTTAGGAGGACCTTGGGTAGAAGAGGCAGAGGAGGAAAGGCATAAACTGATAGGTTTTTCAACTGAAGGATAGGGCGTCCACTTTCCATGCTTGTCTGTGATAAGTCCTTGTGCAGAATCTTTTCAGTTGATAATTTTGAGGAGAGGCGAAAAGGTCTATGTCTGGGCTCCCCCATTTCTCTGTTATCATGCTGAAGACTTGTGGATTTAGTTTGCACTGGTGAGGATCCATAAGGTTTCTGTTTTGTTTTCCTGGCAGGAATTGAGCTTGAAGATTTATTTGGTAGGACAAAGCTGTGTCCCACAGTGCCATGGCTAATCTGCAAAGGGGGGATGAGTGTGTGCCCCCTTGCTTGTTTATATACCACATGACTGTGGTGTTGTCCGTCTTTATCAGTAGTTGTCCTGGATGAAGTAAGTCATTCTGAACAGCTAGCATCTCTTTCTGGTTGATATGTAGATGCATTTGATTTGGTGCCCAAATGCCCTGAATGCATCTTCCTGCCATGTGGGCCCCCCAGGCATAATCTGATGGGTCTGTTGTTAAGGTTTGGCTGGAAGGGGGTAGAGTGAAGGGCCATCCCATGTTTTGGTAACAGGCCTTTGCCCACCATAGAAACTCCTGTTGCAGGCAGGGGATGAGAGGAATTATTGTTTCCGGACTGTGTAAATGTTGACTCCATAAACGTTTTAGGTACCACTGAAGTTTCCTCATATGCAGTCTTGCATATAGAATTAGTAGGATGCAGGATGCCATGAAGCCCAGAGCCTGCAGAATTTGTCTTGCAGAAGATTGGGTTTTTGTTGCCATCAGTTTGAAGTAAGTAGTCAGTTGCCTTTGTTTGTTTGGAGTGAGGTAAGCCATCTGGGTAGTTGTATTCAAGCTTGCACCCAGGAATGTCATATTTTGAGAGGGTACCAGTTGTGATTTCTTTTCATTTATTGTGTACCCTCTAGGCATGTTAGAAGCCTTTTCACAAACGCCAGGTGTCACAGAAGAGTGTCCTTGTTCTCTGCTTGAATGAGACAGTCATCCAAGTAAGGATATATTTGAATACTTCTTTGTCTGCAAAATGCAATTACTGGTGCCAGGCACTTTGTAAAGACCCTAGGCGCAGTAGATAAGCCAAAGGGCATTGCAGAGAATTGGTAATGCATTAAGCCAGCCTTGAATCTGAGGTATCTTCTGCACGACTGCCTTATTGAGACATGCAGGTATGCCTCTTTTAGGTCTAATGTCATCAGCCAAGCATTCTTACCCAGCATGGGCAGAAGCTGCTGCACAGTCAGCATTTTGAATTTTGGAATGTCCAGGTATGTGTTCAAAACCGATAAATCTAGTATTGGCCGCCAGGCCTTGTCCTTTCTGGGTACCAAGAACAGTAGAGTAAAAACCTTGTCCTTTTTCCTGTTCTGGTAGTGGCTGAATGGCCCCCATAACCATGAGGGACGTAACCTGTTTCTGTGCCTCTGCCCATTGATTTTTTGGCAGATCTAGCCAACCGTTTGCCATTGGCAGAGTATGAAAATGGTATCTGTATCCCTGTGATACTATGTTTAGCACCCACTTGTCCTGGGTTATTAACTGACAATTTTGAGCAAAAAGTGCTAATTTTCCCCCTAAGGGTGCTGCCAAAAGATAAGTGCTTGGTGAAGGCAGAGGGAAGTCATTGGGACTGTTTTCTGTAGGTTTGCGCTTTATCTCCTCCAGATTTGGAGGTAGAAGCGCCCCATTGCTTAGACCTGTATGAATCTTGTGCCTGGTATCTGGAACCCTTAGGGTGTCTGGATTTGCCCCTTTGAGCTCTATCTGACACTGAAAGGACCAATTTTTTGTAGGCCAGTGTCTACTGAATCTTGGTGGCTGCACTTGTAAGAAGTCTTTTACAGTTTGCATAGACTTAGTTTTGTCTTCCATTTTCTTTAAAACCTCTTCTGCCTTAATATCAAACAAAGTATCATGCTGTAAAGGTGCATCTAGTAATTTAGCTTTAACATGATCGGGCAAATTTTGCTCCTTTAGCCAGGCATGCCTCCTAATCACAGATCCAGTAACTGTGGCCCTGCAGGAGGCCTCTAAGGAATCAAAACCACATTGCAAAGTATGCTTTCCAACCTGTTCAGTTGCATGTAATAATTCCTGCAAGTCTTTATTTTCTGCACATTCAGAAATCAACATCATTTTCTGTTTTAGCAATCCCATAACATGTTGTTGATACTTGAGCATATGAAACTGGCAGTTTAAGGCCCTAATTGCCAAGGTTGCAGATGTATAAACCTTTTTCCCCCATCTATCCAGTGCCCTTGAATCTCTGTCAGAGGGGGTAGGATTTTCTGCTGTTGAGGCTTAAACTCCCTTTGGACCCTGTGAAATAGTTTCAGGATCAGCAGCAGGGTTTCCTAAATAAAAATTTGTGAGAGTCAGTGAAAATGCTCCCTCAAAGTATGCAAGGTTTCTCCAAATGAATAATCCTCAGGAGGTGATGCAGATGGTATAGACTCCTTTGCATCAGAATCCTCATAGGGAGGTATAGATAATTCCTGATCAGAAGAGGAATCAGAAGAAATATAAACCTGATCTGAAGATTCATAATCAGTGTCTTGCCTAGGTCTCTTATCTGGAGGGGGATGGGAACCCCTGATCAAGGCAATAAGGTCTTCAGCCACTTTGATCATCGTTTTTTAGGCATAGAGGCCTGTGCACGTGGCTCAGGCGTCTTTTTTTTAGTTTTAGAAGTTGCTTTTGTCTTTGGTTTTGCAGCTGTCGTCGGTTTGATATAAAAATGTTGAGACCTGAATACACCCTCAGAAGCCGGTGCCTGCTCAGTGGCTCCAGACCCATCCGAGGGAGATACATCCGTGGGTCCAATACTTTGAGAGTATCTCGTGGCATGCCGGACTCCACATGGGTGTCGGTAGGGGCCTGCAACTCGAAAGTAGTGGGTATATGGGGCTGCGAAAGCACCTCACTGAGTACCAGCGAACCGGCGACTGGCTTAGGAGAAGCTTTGTCATCAGTTTTGGACCTCGACTGTGTCTCTCTGTCCTTTTCTTTGCATTTTTTATGTACTCCGGTAGTCGGATTGCTATCCGATGACATTTCTGGGTAGTTAAATCTGTTTCCAAAATATTTTGAGGCAAAAAATATACCGACGCTTAATAGTGCGTTGGTTAAATCTAGTACAAAACCGACAGCCAGGCACGTTGTGATCAGGGCCTAGGCAAGGAATACAGTATAAATGGAAATACTTATGGGGTAATTTGTTCCCACAAGTAATACAATTAACAACTTTTTCTGACATCGGTATGGAGCAAAAAAAAAGTTTCCCCAACGGGGTACTTCGCTTTAGTGAAGACTTCGGTTCTGAAACTCAAACTCGAATATTTCAGGAGTCGGCCGACCGGCACTTGCAAAATGCTTCTGCTTCGGGCACCGTGCGGCAAGAAAGACTAAAGAAAATGGTGTCGGCTGCTTGTTTTATACCTCTGACGACCTGACGTCATGGAAGAGGAGACAGCAACTGATGCAGGACCCCAAGACTTTGGAATTCAGGCCGACTGAGGGCAACCTGCCAGCAGATTACCCAAATGTAATGACTGCAACAGTGAAACACGAAGAACATCAAGAGGCCATGAATCCTAGGGCCCGAAGAAACTCCTTGGCTAGAATGGCAGGTAGAGGAAGAAGAGACTGAAAGAACGCTGTCAAGGACAATACCTTTTGAGCTGGAAGAGAAGTCAACAATCTGAATCCTGCAGCTGAGATACACATGATCCTAAGGAGGAGTCAGGACTGACTTTTGGAAGTTTACAATAAATCCCAGGCTTTGAAGGAAAGATATGGTGGACTCCAGAGCCTGTAACAGGCAACTGGCAGAAGGTACCTGAACCAACAGGTTGTTTAAATAAGGAAAAATCGAAATGCCTTGAAGCATGCAGTCACAGGAGCTAGGCATTTTGTGAATACCCTTGGGGTAGTAAAGAGGCCAAAGGGCTAAGCAGAGAAATAAGAAACCGAGAAATGCAAAAATGTCCAGCAAAGAAAAGGAATATGAAGGTAAGCATCCTTCAGATCCAAAGACACCAGAAAAGCCTGAGATAGCAACAGAGGAAATAGGGTTTGAAGAGAAAGCACCTGAAAGGAAGGAACCTTGAGAAAGGTCTTAAGTAAGGTGAGATCCAGAATAGGCCTCCAAGTACCCCCTTTTCAAGGAACCAGGAATATTCTGGGGTAGGACCCCTTCCCTACTTGGAAGAAGGGACAGGCTGAATAGTTCCATGGTCTATAAGGGACCCAAGAACCTCTGACAATTAAGAAAGCTGCTCACTAGGACGTTGAGGAATCCCTGAAAAAGGAGGAAAAGACTTCTGCTCCGTGAAGTAACTCTGACAGATGATGGACAGAACCCAAGAATCTGAGGTGATGAGTTGCCAGTTTTGGAAGACAGAGGGACAGCCAAAGAGAATCTGGCCGAGGGTTGTTGGAGGGGGGCAAAATGTCAAAGACGGGCAGGAACCTGAGAAGAATTAGCAGTAGGATCTCACATACCACCCTTCCTGCCTTTAGTGGCCTGACGAGGCTGCCTGCGAACAAAAGCAAACTTAGTAGGATAGTTCCCTGGAACTTAGGAATGGGGAACACAAAAATATGTTTAAGATTCTGCAAAGCTTTGCCTTTCTCCTGAGGAGACTTAAACATCTCAGTGGCAGCAGCACCAAAAAGATTTGTATTATCCAAAGGAGTATCCAACACCTTGGCCTTAATGTCTTCAGGTAATGACTGCAGACAAAGTCAAGAATAAAGCCTCATGACAGACCCAAAGGCAGCAGCTCTGGAAGAAGCATCAGCAGCATCATAGCTGCACTTGATAGAGTGGCAAGCCACTGAGAGGCAGAACCCAAAACAAAAAAAGCAGAGCCTTTCCTTCAGAATCAGGGAGATCAGAAATAACCTTACAAGCCTGGGCAGTCATGGCCAGAACATATCTTGGCAAGCGGGTCTGATAATTAATGGCTCTAAAGGCCAAGATGGCAGCAGTATAGACCCTTTCCAATCCTCTCCATGGGTCAACTGTCCTTATCCAAAGGCAAAAGCTTGGTAGAGGGTAAAAACTTAGGTTTGTCAAAGGAGATTAAAACCACAGTAGGATCAGCAAGACGACATTTAAAAAGGAACTGACAATCGTCAGGAACCTTGTAGAACCTGTCAGGTTTCTTGTGACCCGGGGGCTGAGAATCAGGAGTCTTACAGGCAGTTATTAAAATGTTCAACAAAGCAGCCAACACAGGAGGTACTGCATAAGGTTTAGGCGTGTTAACCTGAAGCAACTCATAACACCTCTTCTGGATGTCAGACACCTGAGAAGAATCCCACATGAAATATTCCATCATACTGGCTACTGTGTCCCCAAAAGACATCTCCTCCAAAGGAGACTCAGGGTTAATGGATTCCTCTTCATTACAGCCATAAGCTAAGGGAGAAGGCATTTGACAAGAATAAGCCAAAAACCCTTCATAAGACTCTGAATCCTCATCCAAAGAATCAGGCTTCCTAGCCCTTTTAGAAGGTGTAGAAGTCCAATAGTGGAATAAGTACAGAAAAGTACAGAAACCCCTTGGGGAGGCTTCAGGGCCATTAAGGCATTAAACAGGTCCTGAGTAAACTATCATTCCCTCTCAGGGTCATTAGGAAGAACAGAAGAATGCTTGGTCTTCTGCTTTTTCTTGGTACGGATGTTAGTCGTAACAAACACCAGAGGTTCCAACCCTTGACAAGATTCAATTAAGAGTACCCGGTACCTCTTTCCTGATCAGAATCTGCAGAATCCCTCTAGGGCCTTCTGAGATATTTCACCATGGTTCCACCTCGATGTCTGGAACAGACACCTGCAAAGCCTCAGAGGACATACAAAAAGAGGAATCCATGCTGGCCCCTGATGGAGTCACCACAGAGGAATCAGATGTTGACAATGGACAGCCTACAGAGCTATCACCAGCTTCAAGAAAGACATCCAGTGTGGAGGCTGGACAGCAAAAGATTCCGGCTGAGATTTCTTGGCTTTCTTCTTGCTAAACGGTAGTATCTTGGGGTTAACTGATTCCACTATGCTACCCTGGGCCAACTGTTTAAGCCACTGGTTCTCAAGATAAATGGCCAGGTAAGACAACAGTCTTCCAAGTGTCTTAGGCACAAATGCCTTACAAATGCAACAGGAAGTATGGTCGTGAGAAGCACCCAAACAAGAGAGACATTGTTCATGACTATCCTTATGGGGAATCTGCCTCCCGCGCAGACATTTTGCCATCTTGGATGACATGAACTCAAAGGTAACTAAAAAAAAAAAAAAACAAGATATTAGCGAAGAGGAACTGACTGCTTTAAAAAATCTTAGCAGAGATAAGACTCTCAGAATCATGAAGATGGTAAAGGTGGGATGCATTCTCTTCACAGATACAGCTGCTTATAACTACAACACTGAGGCCAAACCTGGCAATAACAGGTTTACAGTAAATGTGATTTTAACAGACTGAATCCTGCTTATAATAATTTCAGACAGCAACTAAGAATGAAGATGATCTACTAGATGCATAAATCTGAGCAATTATTGGTAGCATATGCTGCAGGAGCACAGGGAAAAGCCATTTCAAAACAGACTATTTCAAAATGGATAGGACATTGTATACGTTTCTGCTACACATACTATGGAAAACCTGTTCCTAGCAGCATTAGATCTCACTCCACCAGGGCAACAGCCACTTCAACTGCCTACCTTAGGTGAGTACCTACCAAGGACATTTTGGAAGCAGCAACTTGGAGTTCTGTACATACCTTCACCAAGCATTACTATTTGCCTCTATACTCTAAATCCAGAGCTGGCTTCGCCACTGCAGTACTGCAGGGCCTTATAGCCACCCCTAATGCCTTATAGAACCAGCCACCCTTCCTCAGCTTTGGGATTCTACCCAAGTGTAATGACTGCAGCAGTGTAACATGATGAACATAGTACAGTTTTGTACCTACCATAAATGTAGATGTTCGAGTGTAAACACTGCTGCAGTCCAGGTTACACTCCCTCCTTCCCCTCTTACTTTCTGGTACTTACCTAGGTCATCTACCCTTTATTACCTATGGGGAGTATTTGCTGGTAACTAAAAATGGTTGTTTGCTTTTCTTTTGTATATTTTACTAGCAATTTGAATTGCTTACCTATTTGGGGGCACCTGACATCTGGGGCAAGAAAGATTGAAGAAAATGGCGTTGGGTGCATCTTATATACCCCTGTCGCACTGACGTCAGGGAGGAGGCGACAGCAACCGACGCCGGACCAAGACTTTGGAACTTTGGCTGACTGCGGGACCGCCTGATGACAGGATAACCCAAGTGTAATGACTGCAGCAGTGTAACACGATGAACATCCTCATATCATCATCTCTGAAACTCCCTACAGACCAGCAGTGCAAGTGGTAATTCCATAACTGAGACAATACCCACCTACCTTGATGCCCAGATAAAACCAAAGGCAGAGGACAACATACCTTTTTAGACTCTGGATTTTCTGGGTAAAATTTTGAGATATTCCAGTCAGCAATTCCACAGTTCTGGTCAGCAATTACACAATTCTGGTCACTACAGATGTGGAAGCCCTTAATACAGTGCTTTCACAAAGCTACTGTATTCAAGCTGTAACAGAGGCATATGAAAG
This sequence comes from Protopterus annectens, assembly GCF_019279795.1. Classification (NCBI taxonomy): domain Eukaryota; kingdom Metazoa; phylum Chordata; order Ceratodontiformes; family Protopteridae; genus Protopterus; species Protopterus annectens. The sequence goes on along the minus strand of NC_056748.1, from coordinate 393,864,027 downwards.
TCAGGAATGTATGGAGAAAAGTTCTAGGAAGTTTAGTGGATATAACCCGAAGGAACAACTACTTCATATTTAACAGCAGGTTTTTATAAGCAGACTACTTTAACAGTTATAGGGCAGCCATGGCCCTAAGCCTGGCCAATGTAGCTCTTAGAAAATGGGAAGAGGTATTTCGCCTGGGAGGGTGATGAAGCTACAAAGAATGACTTTTACAACCTTATCAGTAATTCTACTAGCTTCCGGAGTTCACAAACTCTCACAGCAAGTCCACAGTCAGTTTTGTAGATGTAACCATATCTAAAGACGCTGAAAATAAATGCTTCTGCAATAACCTCTTTTGAAAACCTACTAGGGTTATAATGCTGCTGCACAGTTAAAGCATGCATCCCCAGACCACAAAGAAAAAAAGTTTTAAAATATTAGGGGATAAGAACTACACGTCTCCAAAAAGCTTTGAGATTTCATCTAATCTGCTCAGAAACTTCCAAGTCGGCGGCACACTGGAGACAGCTTAATTTCAGCTCTCCCAGTGTGAAAACAGAAACTCAGAAAAAGAGCCAATGAATTTGTCTTTTCAGGTAAATTTTAGTTACTGCTATTAAGTGTAGTTCCTGGATGTCGGCAAAAGAGAACCTGAAGGAAAATGCATCCCAAAAGGTGAGAAGGAAACACTGTCTGGGAAGAATCCTGTAACTGTTTAGTAAAAAAAATGATTTCTCTAACTTTCGTCCCATAGCACTTCTATCTCCCTTAGCCAAAATCATGGAAAAATGTATACACAAACAACTACTTAACCATCTCCTCCATAATAACCTACTGGCTAAGACTCAACATGGATTTAGACCTTCCCATAGTACTACCACAGCTTTACTCTCCTTTACCAACACCATCAACTATAACCGTAACAATAATAAACTTACATCTTCTCTATTCATAGACCTATAAAAAGCCTTTGATATGGTTAATCATACACTTATTCTGCACACACTTAAATCTCTTGCACTGGATCCCTCCTCCTTAACCTGGTTTACTTCTTATCTAGGAAACCGTCACCAGGCAGTACTCTGGAAAAATTCACTAACTGCTCTCCTTCCTATCTCATTAGGAGTACCCCAAGGGTCTATCGTAGGCCCACTTCTATTTTCCATCTTTATTAATGACCTCCAATCAGCTATCCCTAACACTACCTGCATACAATATGCAGACGATTCCACTATAATTTGTACTGCTTCCTCACAAACAGAACTCCAGTCTCTTACACAAAAAGCCTTTTTAACTGTTGAACAGTGGTTCTCTGACCGCTGTCTACTCCTTAACCCTAAGAAAACCAAATTGTTACTATTTTCACCTACCTGAAGATCTACTTCTATAAACTTCTCTATTAATTCTACTAATAACACTCAAATTTCTCCTGACCCTTCAACAAAACTTCTAGGTGTTACTATTGACAATAATCTAAACTACGATTGTCACATCAACAACACAATAAAAGCAGTTAATAAAAAGATTGGATCCCTTTACAGAATCAAACCCTTTCTTACACCTGAAGCCCAGACCACCTTAGCCCAAACACACCTTATCTCTACCCTTCTATACGTTTCCCCTATTTATACTAATCTCTCTAAAAGTAACCTTAAGAAACTTACTACATCTTACCATAATATTGCTCGATTTGCCACAGGATCTCAGTTTAGAACTCACCACTGTCTAAACTTAAAACAACTAGACTGGCTAGAACTTCCTAACAAGCTCATATATCAACAACTCTTAATAGCTCACAAAATTCTATATCAACCATCTAAAACACCAGTTCTCAGTAACCTCTTGACTCCGTATAACAACCTGAAACAACTACGTTCTTCAGACAAACTCCTAGTTAATAGTACCAAAACTATTAATTCTGCAGGTAATTGCCTTTTTTCTAACTCAGTTGGCAAAATATGGAATAACCTTCCATCTAATATCTCCTCTTTGGCCACTCTTCCACTCTAAGAAACAACTGCTAACACATCTTAATAAATTCTGGCTTTGTTCTTGTACCAACCCTGACTAACCTACCTTCTTTATTTCCTCTACCTCAATTCTTCCTTCTCTGCTATGAAATCCTGATAAACTTCCTCTGACATAACACCTTCGTATATATTAATGATCTCACATATGTTGGGAAAAAAAAAAAATTTTTTATATCTTCTACCATTTTCTCAAATAATGTATTGATACACTGAATGACTAGACACTACCAAATTTAGTATTGTAAGGTGTTAACCATTTACTTAAATATTTTCCTGTTTTGGATATTATTATTTTTTTTTTTCACTCTTACATATGTATTAGCTATACTAACATCTTCTTATCCTTAATTGCTTAAAGCTTTTGTTTTATGTGTATTTGTATTCTCTAAACTTGTTTTAACCTATGGAGCTTTTCTCCCCGGGCCTCCACTGAAAATGGACTTTGATCCAGCTGGACTAGCCCAGTCAACAAATGTAAAATAAAAAAAATAAAATAAATAAATAAATAATAAAAAGCAGTTCAAGCTCCAGCTTTGGTGCAAGACATGACTTACAGTAATCTAGAGGAAAAATAACTCAAATGTGCTCAGAGTTTATTAAAATAAATGAAGCAATAAAGGAGTGTATCAATGCAAGTAATAAAAGGCTGGAAAAATGGAAGAAGCTTTAAACAGATATTCAGACAAACTGATAAAAAACTGCAAATATCAGAGGGTGAAAAGAAGAAAAGGTTGGCTGAGTATGAGACTGCTCAAGGAGAAATGTTTCAAAAATGTCAGAAATTAGAAGGCAGAGCACAAAGGGAAAACCTGTGACTTTCTGCTGTACCAGAGCAGCTGGAAGGAACAGACTGTATTAACTTTATGAAAGCACAAATAAGCAACTGGACTGGTATTCCACAGCAGTTAACTGAAAGGGCACATAGTGTGCATGCTCCAATCCTAGCCATGAGAAAGAAGCAAACACCTTTAATATTAAAGATGCAATCCTACCAGCAAAAAGAGTTGCTTCTGACAAAACTGTTATAGGACAAAGTGTTAAAAGTTGGAGACAGTAGAGTGCTTGTGGAACATGACTACTCATACAGCAGGCAGAGGAGGAGTATATTTATTCTAGCAAATCAGAAAATGCCAAGAAGCAGGTGTGAGCTTCAAGTTGCTGTATCCAGCAATCTTCAGAATATTTTTTCCAGGAGAGTCAGTCATTTTTCGATGCAGAACATGTTAAATTGGAAATACAAAAGTCTGTCCAACAAAAAAATGAGCTATCAAACAAAAGGGGATTCTACTACTTTTTCCTCTGATAATAAACCCACAGAGACTATGCCACTCTAACCTTTTCCAATGTTCAAAAGGAAAATGCTTGAGAGACAGAAAAAAAGCACAGGAGTTGACTAGAAGAACCAGGAATATGCTGGAAATGAACCACAGATTGGATATGGAAGATGAAGATCAACAGAAAGAAAACCAGCAACCTAGAAATTAATGAATACATGTGGGATTACAAAGCTGCCATTACATTTCTGAAATATGACAGACCAAGAAAACCTGTAAATATTGCCTTTTTTGACTTTGTTAAACTTCTAAAGAATGCCAAATCATGTGACCTACTTCATATCATTAATGTTTGGAAAAACATTAAGGAGGAAGGAAAGACGTTAACTGTAAACGAAACAAGAAGTTATGTACTCACCATAACGTTCGATGTATGTAGTCCATCTCGCCTCACATTCTTAACCATATTCGGCTCCGACTCGGCCTATTTTACTAGCTCAAAAGTCTCTGATTGGCTGGGTTAAGAGGGTATCCCATAGTACACTGCTTCGCATCCCCAGATCTAGTTTGCTGCTAACAACCCAGTTACTGCATACATAGCACACATCCATACAAACAAATTTATTCAAAGGGACTCTGCAGGATAAAACTAACTTCCAAATCCTCCAGGCTGGGGGGAAGGCGGGAGGGTAAGTAAGAATGTGAGGCGAGATGGACTACATACATCGAACGTTATGGTGAGTACATAACTTCTTGATGTTATGTAGTCCTATCTCGCCTACATTCTTACCCATGGGACAGCGTCCCTAGCACCTACAACCTGGGTGGCTCATAGGAAAATACTCCTGAGAATTGTGGAGCCAAATGAAGATTTGCCCCTGGAAACCACGTCCAATTTGTAATGAGAGACAAAGGTGTAAGGAGAAGCCCAAGTGGCCGCAGCACATATATCATCCATTGACAATCTAGCTTGATAGGCTGTGGATGTGGAAACCACTCTTGTGGAGTGGGCTTTAGGTGTAAAGGGCAAATTTTTACCTGCTGTCTGATAGATGAAGGAAATACAGCTGGCTATCCATCTAGAGAGTGTGACCTTGGATACCGGAGAACCAGACCAGTTTTCCGAAAAAGAGACAAATAGTTGGTCAGATTTCCAGATATTTTTCGTCCAGTGGAGACAGAAGCGTAACTGTCTATGTACATCCAATTGGTGAAATCTGAATTCTGCCTTGTTGGAAAAACTGGGGAAGAAAACTGGCAGCTCAATAGACTGATTTATATTAGACACAGAAGCCACTTTGGGAAGGAATGATGGGTTTGGTCTAAGAGAAACTCTATCTTTATGGAAGATCAAATATGGGGTTTTGATGGAGAGGGCTAGAATTTTGGAAACCTGCCTCGCTGAAGTGATTGGTTAAAAATGCTGTTTTCCATGTAAGAAATTTTAACTCACAGGTAGATGCAGGCTCAAAAGGTGGAAGAGTGAGGGCTTGAAGAACAAAACTGAGGTCCCAGGGCATAACAGGTTGGGATACTGGGGGACGAAGCAATAGGGTACCTTTAAAGAATGCTTTACATAGTCTGTGTGCCATAAGGCTAGGTTCATTGGCCACGTGGAAGTTTGATATAGCCGCCAGCTGAACTTTGATGGTGGCTGATGCGGACCCTTGATAGAACAGTACAGACAAAAATTCCAAAATGGAATCAATTGGAGCCGTGTAGGGATCAATGCCTCTAGAATGAGCCCAGATAGAAAATCTTTTCCATTTGCTAAAGTAGATTTTTCTAGTGGATGGTTTATGAGAGGACGACAAGATATGGACTACTTCCGGCGGGAAATTATGACATCTGACTAATGATGGAAGTGGAGTAGCCAGGCTGTCAGCCGCAGTGTCCTCAGAGAGGGGTGGAACTGTCCCGACATGTGCGTCAGTAGATCTGGAAGGGGTTCCAGCATCCAAGGAGTATCCACAATGTAAGGCTGAAGGAAGAGGAACCATACTTGACGAGGCCAGTGTGTGGCAATCAGAATCATCCTGCTTCCCAAGGATTGCACTTTCTGAATCACCCTTGAGAGAAGAGGAAACGGAGGGAAAGCATAAAGCAGACCGGAGGGCCAATTGTGAGCTAGAGCATCCCTGGGCGATTCCCCCGGTAAGGGGATCAGCGAGAAGTAGTTGCTGCATTTCGCATTGAGAGGGCTGGCAAAAAGGTCGCAGCAAGGTTGACCCCATCTGCTGAAGATTCGCTCTGCAACCAGGCAATTCAGGAACCACTCGTAGGGCATAAGAATCGCCCTGCTTAGCTTGTCTGCTATTACACTGGTCTTCCCCGGAATGTGCGTTGCCACCAGAAACCGTTGGGAAGCTATTGCCCAATGCCACACACGCATGGCCTCCCTGCATAGTGGCTAAGATCGGATTCCTCCTTGCTTGTTGAGATACCACACTACCGACATGTTGTCTGAGTGTATAGCAATGGTCCCTAGAGGGAGAACTTCTTGAAGTGCCTGCAACACAAGAAGCACTGCTCTCATCTCCAGGACGTTTATGTGCAAATGTATCTCGTGTTCCTGCCACGTGCCTTGGACCGTTTTGCCGAGATAATGCCCCACCCCCACCCCATCTGGGAGGCGTCCGTGGTCATCGTGGCAACAGGGACGGGTGGAACAAAGGGTTTTCCTCCGTTCAGGCTGTTGGTGCACAGCCACCAATGGAGGTCCTGCTTGCATCTGTCTGTTATTAGGATTGGATGGGATAGCGGAAATCTTTGGAGAAACCATTGGACAAAGAGAAGCCATTGAAAAAGTATCATGTGTAATCTCGCTAGCGGAACCAACATGAAAGTAGCCGCCATGGTCCCTAGGAGTTGAAGAATCAGTCTTGCCTTCGCATGTCTCAGAGGCATCAGCGTGAGAATTTGTTGTTGCAACCCTGTGATTCTTTCTTGTGGTAAGAACGCTCGCATTTGAATGGTGTCCAACTCTGCTCCTATAAAGGTGACATGGTGTAAGGGCAATAAGGCAGATTTTTTCCAGGTTATCGTGATGCCTAATTGGTGACATAGACTGATGGTAGCGTCCCTGGTCTGAATTAGTTGATGCCTGGTGGGGGCGGTGAGGAGCCAGTCGTCCAGGTACGGAAACACCTGGAAACCTTGACGTCTCAAGTGAGCCGTCACCACTGCCATACACTTGGTGAACACCTTGGGGGCTGTGGTGAGACCAAAGGGCAGGGCTCGAAACTGAAAGTGTCTGGTTCCCAGCCAGAAGCGTAGATGACACCTGGATGCCCTGTCCATTTTGCCATGGTAGTAAGCATCCTTCAGGTCGATGGAGCACATCCAAACTTCCTCTCCCAACAATGGGAGAATAGACTGTAGAGTGACCATACGGAATTTGGACTTGTGTATGTAATTGTTGAGTTGACTGAGATTTGGTATGGGTCTCAGGTCCCCTGTTCTTTTCGGCACCAAAAAGAATCGTGAGTAAGTCCCTAATCCGATTTGGTCTAAGGGGACTGGTTGGATGGCTCCTTTTTCTAACAGCTGAGAAATCTCTGAGGCTGCTTGATCCCTTTGAATGGGTGGAACGTCCGGGATTTTTCTTATGGGAGGGGGTACTGAAGGGAATGGAATGATGTAACCTCCGGAAATTATCCTTAAGACCCATCGGTCCTGGGTGATGTTTTCCCAGGCTTCCGGATACAAGGAAATTCGACCCCCGACTGGCTCCAGATAAGCACAGTCGGGCAAACCCTCAGGAATGAGAGTATGGGGAGCCACGGAAGGAGTCGTGGTCTCGAATTGCGGAGGCCCCCCTCTGCCTCTGGGGAGACGTCTCCCTGAATAACTCCCCCCTCCCCTGCCTCGGGAGGGGATTTCACCTTGTGCGGCAGGAAAAAACCTTTGTGATTTCTTGAACCACATCTTTCCCCCTCGCTGGGCCTTGGGATAAGGCCTAGACGGAAGGGAAAAACAGACCCCTACGGCAGACAGGGTCTTTCCCTCTTGCTCGCACCTGGTGAGGGTGTCTTTCACTTTGGTCCCAAACAAAGAGGAACCATCAAAAGGGACATCAGTGAAGGAAGACTTGAAGGCCTCCGCGAAGTGACACAGGCGCAGCCAGGCTTGCCTTCTAAGGGCTACCCCTGAGCTGGCTGCCCTAGTCGCTCCCTCGGCCGCATACGAAATGAGACGAATGGATGAGTTTGCGATGGAGTTGAGGGTAGAAACCTGTGCGTTAACTGTCTGAGCCACCGCTACAGGTATGTTACCCACAAGCGTATCTCCCAACTCCTTAAGGAGGTCTCTCTGGAGCCGAGTGAAATGAGGTAAGTAATTCAGCGACCTTAAGGTGAAGGTGGCTGAAGACAAGGTACGCTTCCCGTAGCGGTCCATAGTCCTAGACTCCTTGTTAGGAGGATGGACAGATGAGGAAGACTCTGCAACTTCCTTCTGGGTGGTTGCCACCACCACCATGGCATCAACCGGGACTCCCTTTGACAGAAATTCTTTTCCCCTGAGGGGCAGAGAGAAATTTATTGGGGCGCCTAGGTACGGGCTCCACAGAATCAGGGTTTTCCCACACCCTTCGACAAATAAGGTCAAGAAGTTCATCGAAGGGTGGAGACACCCAGGAGGCGGAAGGTTGAGTGCCAAAAGCCTTAAGGAATACTGACTCCTCCTCGGAAGGGGTTGTGGAAGGCCAGTCTCCTCTTTGTTTCAGTATCTCCAGGATATCGGAGAGTGAAACATCATCAGAGCAAGACTTGGGGGATCCTTCCGATTCCTTGAGGTCAGTATCGGAAGTGAGAGATTCGTCCTGGGAGTCTATGTGCTTCCTCTTGCACAATTTCTTTCTGGGAGGTTCCTCAGGCACAGGCTCTGAGGGACCTTCAGAAAGTGGGGGGGACCACTCGTGGGGGTATCCTTAGGGCCTGGCGCTCTACTGTCCAAGGATAGGTGAGTGTCAGAAGCTCTCGCAGGAGTGGTAGGGGATGGAATGACCGACCCGAGTGACGTAGCTGACGACCTGGCCACTGCGCTCCGCATGGCCTCGAAGACGGGTCCCCCCCGAGTCCGAGGACCGACCGGCCTCCAAGACCACGACCGGGACCGGGGTCCCTCGAGCTGATGCACTGAGTGGGAGACTCGGAACCAAAAGATGTCCCGAAGTATCCCCTTCGGGCTCGACCGAGGAGACCCGAGTCTCGAACCCTGTGGACGGAGCCGACTAGGTCGGAGCCGAGGTCGGCACTGATAAACCCAAGGGGGGTATCGGAGCCGGCACAATAATGTCATTCGGAGCGGAACATGCCGGCTCCGACAACAAGGATGTGCTCAGAGGAGGAATCATTGAAACAACCATAGGAATTGGCTCCGGAGCCGACTGGGTTGGAGCCGAAAACAATTTAGCCAAAACCGGCGACTGCAGGAGCCTCTGCACCACCCTATCCACATCCAAATCAGAAAGCCTGGAGGATTTGGAGGAAATGGATGGAGACTGAGATCTCTTATCTGGCGAACCATGCCTCACACTAGGCGACCGGCTCCGAATGGGTTCGAGAATGATCAGAGCGGACGCTGAATCACTTAACACAGACACCTCCTGCGGCCCCGAAGACAGTGGAGCCGAGGAAGCAGTATCCAATATAGCAATTTTCTCCGGAGGCTCCAAAGATGCAGATGGAGCCGGAGATCTTTTCTTGGACTTGGAGATCTTAGATTTAGGCTGAGAGCCGGAGGCCGAATCTATAACCTCCTCAAAAGATGGTTTAAGCAGTCCCTTTAGAATTAATTTGTTTTTCCTCTCTTGGAGCACCCTAGGACTGAAGGCGTGGCAAAAGCTACACGACTCCTGTAAATGGATGGATCCAAGACAGTAGACAAAGACCGAGTGTCCATCTGTGATGGACATTTTATATCCGCACTTTGAACACTTTTTAAAGCCAGAAGGCTTAGGTTCTTTCTGATCTTTAGACATATCTAGCAAGGATTAACAGACTAGCACTATAGATAACAACTTGCAAAAATGGGTGGGAATCCCACAAGGTAGACTAGCAAACAGTACCACAGAGAAGAGCAAAGCTCTAATCAAACAACTGGCAACAAGGACACAGAGAGAGAACGTCTAATTTAAACGGTTCTAAAAGAAAACAATAACAGACACACGAACAACTCAACTAAGGGAGGACTAAGTCCTGTAACTAAAATGGGCCTGGCCCGTGGGAACAGTTAGGGATACCACAAAAACACCAGAAACACACAAACACAACGACAGCAGCAAAAATTAGCTATTAAAATAGCTTTTGGGTGTAAAACAACCAATTTCTCAAGAGAAATAAGTCAAAAAGAAGGTACTTGGCCACAGCCAAGCGAGACCACGTCCGAGCTCTACAAGCGGCAAACGAGATCTGGGGATGCGAAGCAGTGTACTATGGGATACCCTCTTAGCCCAGCCAATCAAGAGACTTTTGAGCTAGTAAAATAGGCAGAGTCGGAGCCGATATTCAGCTCCGAACCCATGGGTAAGAATGTAAGCGAAATAGGACTACATAACATCAAATTTTGTTCTTGACAGTATTTTTATAATACATGACATATACTGCATGCTATAAACTAAACCTTTGCAGTTATTTTTCTGTGCAATAGGGATACTAAAGTAAAAGTACAGTTTTGTACCTACCATAAATGTAGATGTTCGAGTGTAAACCCTGCTGCAGTCATCACCCTTGGGTTATCCTGTCGTCAGGCGGTCACGGAGTCGGCCTGAATTCCAAAGTCTTGGTCCGGCGTAGGTTGCTGTCGCTTCTTCCCTGACGTCAGTGCGCCAGGGGTATATATGATGCATCCGACGCCATTTTCTTCAGTTTTTCTTGCCCCAGATTTCAGGTGCCCCCAAAAAGGTGGTCTGTAATTAGTACCAATCTAAAAAGTTTAGCACAAACACAACACCCCTCCTGCTATAAGCAAATACATCACATAGGTATTGTAAAGATATAGTTAGTTAGGTCAGAGGGGATGGAGGGAGGGTAACCTGGACTGCAGCAGGGTGTACACTCGAACATCTACATTTATGGTAGGTACAAAACTGTACTATGTTCATCGTGTTACCCTGCTACAGTCATTACACTTTGGTAGAATCCCAAAGCTAAGGATGGGAGGAGGAGTCAAAGAGAGTTAGAGGAGGCTAGAAGGCCCTGCAGAACTGCAGTGACGGAGCCAGCTCTAGTCTTAGAGTAAAGTGGTAAGTGGTAGTGTTTGGTGAAGGTGTGTACTGAACTCCAAGTTGCAGCTTCCAAAATATCCTTGGTTGGCACCCCCCTGAGGAAGGCTGTAGATGTAGCTGCTGCCCTGGTAGAATGGGGCCTTATGGTAGCAGGAACTGGTTTTCCATGATGGGTATAGCAAAAACGAATGCAATGTCCTATCCATTTGGAAATGGTCTGTTTTGATATAGCCTTCCCTTGTGAAGCTGCAGCATAGGATACAAAGAGCTGGTCAGATTTTCTGAAAACCTTAGTTTTGTCCAAGTAGTAACGTAGTTGCCTGTGAATGTCCAAGGAGTGCAGGAGTCTTTCTCCTTTGCTCTGTGGATTTGGAAAGAAGGTGGGTAAGTGGATGGTTTGATTTAGAGCCACACTGGATACCACCTTAGGCATGAAGGAAGGATTAGTTCGTAGAGAAACTCTGTCTTGATGGAAAATGAGGAAAGGTTCTACTGCCATTAGTGTCTGAAGCTCTGAGACTCTTCTGGCTGAAGTTATTTCTAGCAGCAGGGTATTCTTCCATGATATAAACTTTAGATCAGCAGAGAAAGCTGGTTCAAAAGGAGGCAGCGTAAGTTTTTCCAGAACGAAGTTGAGGTCCCAGGTTGGTGTAGGTGCTCTCCTGGGGGGCCTAATGTTTTTGGCACCCCTGAGGAACTGCCTTAGAAGTGGATGTGAAAATAAGGGTGGATCCGTGTTTTAGTGGGATGAAATAGCTGAGGCGTGAATTTTAATAGATGAAAAAGAAAGTCCTTTGTGCAACATCTCAGTTAAATACTGTAGAATCTGAGGCATGTGAGGCTGAAAGGTATTTTGGCCTTTAGCTTGGTTCCAGGCGCAAAACCTTTTCCATTTGTCCGAGTAGGCCCTCCTGGTGCTGGGCCTCCTAGCTTCCAGAATAACATCCATAAATGCTTGTGGAAGAGGAGCTGGCTGGTTGCTTAGGTGATTTTCCATGCAGCCAAATTTAAGGTTTTGAGCTGGCTGTGTAGAATCTGATTGTCTTGCTGTGTGAGCAAATGAGCAATTTGTGGTAAAATCCAAGGTGGGCCCTGGGCCATATTCCTTAACAGTGGGTACCAGTGCTGGCGTGGCCAGTCTGGGGCTATAAGTATCATTCTGGGTCTCTCCTTCCTGACTTTCAGAAGCACCTTTGAGAGAAGGGGCAATGGAGGGAAGGCATATACTGTCAGGTTTTTCCAAATGAATGAGAGTGCGTCCACTTTCCAAGCTTGATGGTGAAGTGTCCTTGTACAAAATTTTGTTAGCTGATAGTTTTGGGGGCTGGCAAACAGGTCTATGTCTGGGTGGCCCCATTTTTGAGTTATCATTGCAAATACTTGTGGATTCAGCTTCCACTCGTGGGGATCCATGATGTTTCAGCTGAGGTCGTCTGCCAATGTGTTCTTTTTTTCTGGCAGGAATTGAGCTTGTAGCTGAACTTGGTAAGCCAGTGCTATGTTCCACAAGGTCATTGCTTGCCTGCATAGAGGGTAGGAGTGTGTACCCCCTTGTTTGTTTATGTACCACATTACTGTGTGTCCGCCCTTATTGTAAGCTGTCCTGGATGCAAGAGGTTCTTGAAGGCTGTCAGGGCATTCTGTACAGCTAGCATCTCTTTTTGATTGATGTGCAGATTCCTTTGATCTGCAGTCCATATGCCATGAACGCACTGCCCTGCTGTGTGTGCCCCCCAGGCATAGTCCAATGCATCTGTTGTCATAGTCTGCCTGGCTGGGGGCAAGGTGAAAGGCTGACCCGTGTTGAGGTGACATGCCTGCGACCACCATAGAAACTCTTGTTGAAGGCAGGGAATAAGAGATATCATTGTGTCCAAGCTGTGGCTGTGTTGAGACCATACGCTTTTTAGGTACCACTGTAATTTCCTCATATGCTGCTTTGCAAATGGTATTAGTAGAATGCAAGATGCCATGAAGCCCAAGGCCTGCAGAATTTTTCTTGCAGGGAGTTGGGTCTTTGTTGCCACTGTTTTGAAATATTGAGTCAGTTGTAGTTGTTTGTCTGGCATCAGATAAGCCTTCTGGGCCGTTGTATTCAAACTGGCACCCAGGAATGTCATATTTTGTGAGGGTACTAGTTTTGATTTCTTTTCGTTTACTGTATACCCTAGGCAACTTAGAAGATGTTTTACAAAAGCCAGATGTTGTACGAGGATGTCCTTGCTTTCTGCTTGGATGAGGCAGTCATCCAGGTATGGGTATATTTGAATTCCTCTTTGTCTGCAGTATGCAATTACTGGTGCCAGGCATTTTGTGAAAACCCTGGGCGCAGTGGATAAGCCAAAGGGCAGTGCAGAGAATTGGTAATGGGTTGAACCCGCTATGAAACGGAGGTATCTTCTGCAATTTTGTCTGATAGGGACATGCAGGTATGCCTCCTTGAGGTCCAACGTTACTAGCCATGCTTTCTTGCCCAACATGGGAAGAAGCTGCTGTAGTGTTAGCATCTTGAATTTGGGTACTTGTAAGAAGGTGTTTAGAATTGAAAGGTCCAGAATTGGTCTCCAGGCAATGTCCTTTCTGGGAACTAGAAAGAGTCGAGTAAAATCCTTGGCCTTGCTCTCGTGTAGGTACCAGTTGAATGGCTCTCATGTCCATGAGAGCTGTAATTTGTTTTTGTGCCTCTGCCCATTGATTTTATGGCAGGTTTGGCATTCCTCTTTCCGTTGGCAAGGTGTGGAAATGGAATCTGTACCCTTGTGAAATTATGTCTAGGACCCATTTGTCCTTTGTGACGATGCTCCAGTTGTCTGAAAAAAGTGCTAATTTTCCTCCCAAGGGAGCTGCCAAGAGAGTCTTGCTTGGCCATATGAGGTTTAAGTCATTGAGTTTGCCTTCTAGTAGTTTGGGGCCTGTCTTCTCCTCCCGTCTGTGTTGCAGAGCCCCATTGTCGAGGTTTGTAGTGGATTTGTGGTTGTCCTCTGCCTCTTGGGCGTCTGTATTTACCCCTCTGTGGTCTGTCAGTAGCTGGAAAGGACCAATTTTTTGTTGGCCAATTTCTGCTGAAGCGAGGGGGCTGAACCTGTAAAAAATCTTTGACCATCTGCATAGATTTTGCCTTATCCTCCATTTTCTTTAAGACTTCTTCTGCTTTAACTCCAAATAGGACATCCTGCTGTAAGGGAGCATCTAGAAGCTTTGCTTTAACATGATCAGGCAGAGTTTGTTCCTTTAACCAAGCATGCCTACGTATAACAGACCCAGTAACAGCTGCTCTACAGGAAGCTTCCAAGGAATCAAATCCACACTGTAAAGTATGTTTGCCCACCTGTTCAGCTGCATGCAACAGATCCTGCATTTCCTTCAATTCAGACTGTTGAGAGAGTGTGCTCATTTTTTGTCTTATTTGAGACATTAGAAATTGCTGGTATTTTAGCATGTGAAATTGACAATTTAGTGCTCTCATAGCTAGAGTGGCTGAGGTGTAAACCTTTTTCCCCCACCTATCTAGTGCTCTGGAGTCCCTTTCAGAGGGTACAGGATTTTTTGCCATAGAAGCCTTGGCCCCTTTGGGACCCTGGGAGATGGTCTCTGGGTCAGCAACAGGGCTTTTATAAAGGAATTTGTGGGAGTCAGGCACTCTATAATATCTGTCTGGCTTGGCTGGAGCAGGAGGCAGAGAATCTGGATTTAAACTAGATTCTAAGTAAACATCATCCACAATGTCTAAAACTGGGGGGATAGCAAGAGGTCTGTGCTGGGGGAGTAAAAGAAACTCTCTAAGCCTTTTCTTTGAGTCACAGTAGTCCTGACCTTTCCAGTGAAAATGTTCCCTCATAGTGTGTAAAGTTTCCCCAATGGAGTAGTCTTCAGGGGGAGAAGCTGAGGGAATGGAATCCTCGGCATCAGAATCTTCATAAGGGGGAAAGGAGTAATCTTGTTCCTCAGAGGAGCCTGAGGAAATAGACACTTGATCAGAGGAGGCATAATCTTCCTCTTGTCTAGGCCTTTTGTCAGGGGGTGGGGGGTTGGGAACCCCTAATTAAAGAGATCAAATCTTCAGCCATTTTAAGCATCTGTTTCTTAGGCATGGGGCATTGAACTGGAGACTGAAGTGTAGTCTTTTTTGGTTTAAGAGGAGTCTTAAGCTTGGGATACGTTTTTATAGTGAGCGTCGTCGGTCTGAAGACACCTTCAGAAACCGAAGGTGTTTCTGCAGCACCGACATCTCTTTCTGCAATGTCGTCGGTAAAGCCTAAAGAAAAAGGCCGCGTCAGCCTAGCACTCTCCGCCAAAGGATCCAAAGCGGTCTCGGGTTCCAATTCTGCGGTAGCCAGGGGCTGCGTAGGCACCTCACTGAAAACCGGTGAACCGGAGACCGGCCCAGTCGAGGCCTCGGAGTCTGGCTTGGGTCTAGGCTGCCTGTCCTTATCCTTGCGTTTTTTGTGCACGCCGTTAGTCGGTTGCTCCGACGGCATTGTGTAGTTAAATTTTCTACCGAAGTAGTGTCGTGCAAAATCAAAGCGTCGTTTTATAGTACGCTTATTGAACCTAGCACAAAAGCGACAACCAGTGACATCGTGGTCTGGGCCTAGGCAAGGTATACAATAAGAATGAAAATCCTTATGAGGTATTTGCTTCCCACAAGAAATACAATTGTTAACTTTTTCTGACATCGGTCTGAGGCAAGAAAAGTTTCCCCAATGGGGTACTTAGCTTTATTGAAGACTTTGGATCTGAAAATCGACTTCGAAAATCTCAGGAGTCGGCCGACCGGCACTTGCGAACTGCTTCTGCTTTGGGCACCGCGCGGCAACAAAGACTGGAGAAAATGGTGTCGGATGCATCATATATACCCCTGGCACACTGACGTCAGGGAAGAAGCGACAGCAACCGACGCCGGACCAAGACTTTGGAATTCAGGCCGACTGCGGGACCGCCTGACGGCAGGATAACCCAAGTGTGATGACTGCAGCAGGGTAACACGATGAACATCAGGTGTCCCCATTTTTTCCTCCTTTGTTTTTTCTTGTTCAGTTTTAAGAAATGTAGGCATTGCAACGTAAGAAAAAAGGAAAGCCTGGACAAAAGACTGGCTAGGCTACACAGAAGTCATATTTCACAAGAGTGTGTGCTTTTAATTGTAAGTTTTGATATGTATCCGATAAACATTTCAGATCACATGCCAGTAATAACTAAAATAAAAATGCAGGGTAATGAAATAAAAATGAGACAATGATGCTTCCCCACATATTTCCACAATGAAAACCAAACGGTGCTGGCAAGAGTTATCTCCAACAACAATGAAATGATCAGTAAAAAAACAAAGCAGGAGGTAGCAGCCACGGCTATGTAGAATAACAGCTGTGATATGCTAATTTTTTACACTAGATATAAAACTTTTTATACTAGGTATATGGTTTTAATGATTAAGTGGGCAAGTTAATGGCAATGATAAGCTTGGTATAAATGCTATGTTTCACTGTTTTTTGATTGTCTGATGAAGTGGCCGGTGCCATGAAAGCGCTCACCTCTCTTACTAATAAAGCTGTTATTCTACATAGCCATGGCTGCTACTTCCCCACATATTTGTTAAACAGTGAGGGGTTTTAAAGAAAGAGGACTGGAAATTATTTGGGAGTTATTAGGGAAGATAGAAATTTCTTCTAAACATATAGCTAGGGGGTGGGATAAAATTAAAGCAGAATTTAAAAATAAGGTGGAAAAAAAAGAGAGATATGGTTAAGAAGTAACAAGAATTATTTGCAGGGAATGACAAAAGTTAAAGTATGGCAGAACAGCGGGTATCTCACAGAAAGAGAGGTGCAACTGCAGAGTGCTAAAGAGAAAATAAGGGACTACCTCCAGAACATGCATGAGTTTAGAAAGACTGCTGTTAAGCAACTGTTTTTTTGAAAATAACTCCACAGCGCAAAAACTTTTAGTACAAAGGCTCAGTCAGGCAACAGAAAGTATTAAGTGTTACTGTCAAGCTTAGGGAACATATAACAAGGAAAATAATCAGACATCCTGCAGAGGTATTAGAAATATTTTTGAAATTTTATGAAAATTCTGCAAGAGCATTGCGGAAATTCAAGAAAAAAATATAAATGCAAATGTTTATGGAAGATCTAAATATACCAGGATTAGAGGGTGAAGAGGCTCAATTACTATAAAAATGGTGATGTATAACCAATCTACAGGAAAGTATCTAGGGATGGGATGGTATTCCTGTGGAAGCTAGGAGGGAAGAAAGTGATAAAATCTGGAAGGCTTTGTTTAATAGTATTTTAAAAGGAGAAAAAGCACCAACATCCTGGAAGGAAGCGATGGTGGCTGTAATAGCTAAAGATGGTAAAGATCAATCAGATCCAGCTTCATATAGGCCCCGTTTCAACTCTAAACCACAATTATAAAGTGTTTATATTTATAACATCCAAAAAATGGCAAAGCTGATGCCAAAATTGGCAGATATGGATCAATGTGGTTTAGAGGAGGGGTGGTAACCATTTGGCAACATTAATTGAACAATGATGATCCAGAAGGAAGCAGAATGCAAGAAAATACCACTGTTGCATTTTTTGGTAATACAGTAGAGAGTCGATTATATGAAAAGTACAGTTGTGTACGCTTACCATAAATGTAGATGTTCAAGTATATTCACTATTTCAGTCATCACTAGTGGGTTATCCCTGCCCTTGGTCGGCCCGAATACCAGAGTCAAGCTTTTCCCCTGCACTGGCTGCTGTCGCCTGTGGACTAACATCAGGTCGTCAGTGGTATGAAGGAGAGCAGCCGGTGCCTTTGCATCAGTTTTTCTTGCCCTAACCTGTAGGAGCCCCTTGAAGGAAATGTTTTAAAGAGCCCCTGGTGGCCAAAGGCCACAAGAATGACAGTTAATCTCCAAAAAGGATAAGATTAAGAGGGAAGGAGGAGGGGAAAATAGGACTGCAACAGTGAATACACTCAAACATCTACATTTATGGTAAGTGTACACAACTGTACTATGTTCTTTGTGTTTCACTGTCGCAGTCATCACTTGTGGGAGGATTCCCAAAGCTGAGGAAGGGGAGGATGGAAGCATGAAATTCCTAGGTTTGAGCCAGCATGCCTTGCAGGACTGCAGAGGCAAAGCCTGCCCGAGCTCTGGAGAACAGAGGCAGGTGGTAGTGTTTGGTGAAGGTGTGGACCACGGTCCAAGTGGCGGAAGGCAGTGGAAGTAGAGGTTGCCCTAGTTGAATGTGTTCTGATTTAGCAGGAGCTTTTCCATGAAAAGTGTGGCAGAATTGTAGGCAGTGAGATATCCATTTTGAAGCAGTCTGTTTGGAGATAGGCTTCCCCTTTTTCCCTGGGGTGAAGCCAACCAACAGTTGATCCGTCTTCCTAATGGACTTTGTTCTGTCCAGGTAATATCTTAACTGTCTGTGCACATCCAGTTGTGCAGAATTCTCTCCCCTTTTTTCTGAGGGTTTGGAAAAAAGGTGGGGAGATGTACAGCATGATTTAGGGTCACATCTGATACTACCTTTGGCATGAATGAGGGATTAGTCCTGAGAGACATTCTGTCTGCATGGAAGATAATGAAGGATTCAGTGGCCATGAGTGCTTGAAGTTCTGACACCCTGCTAGCTGAAGTAATAGCTAAGAGCAAGGCAGTCTTCCAGGAAAGGCGTTTTAAAGGTCTGCTGATGCAGCTGGTTCGAAGGGAAGCAATGTCAGTTTTTCTAAGACATAGTTCAGGTCCCAGGCTGGAGTGGGTGCCCTTTTAGGGGGCCTAATGTTAGATACACCTCTGAGGAATTGCTTAATCAAAGGGTGAGAGAAGACGGGCTATTCTGCATGAAGGTGTACTGAAATGGCCAAGGCGTGGATTTTAATGGAGGAAAAGGAGAAGCCCTTGTTAAGCATCTCCGCTAGGTAGTCCAGAGTAAGTAGGAGGGATGGCTGGGAGCTGCTGTGACCTTTTGATAGGCACCAGGAGTTGAATATTTTCCATTTCTCTGAGTAAGATTTCCTAGTGCTGAGCTTTCTGGATTCCTTAATAACGTCTAGGACCTGCTTGCTCAGCTGTGGGTTATCCCTGGTCCCTGAGGGATAAGCCATGCAGAATGTTTGAGAGAGTGCAGGTTTGGATGCAGAATCTCCCCTCTGGCATGTGTCAGGAGGTCTGCAGTTAAAGGCAGGGCCCTGTAAGGCTCCTTGGTCAGGATGAGCAGCAAGGGGTACCAATGTTCCCTGGGCCAATCTGGTGCCATAAGGATGGCTTTTGCTCCTTCCTGCCTTATTTTGAGCAGTACCCTTGAGAGTAAGGGCAGGGGGTAATGCACAAATGAAGAGATTGGTCCATTGGAATGAGACAGCATCCACTTTCCAAGCCAGGGGTGGAATTCCCTGGTGCAGAATTTGTGCAGCTGATAGCAGTGTTGTGAGGTGAAGAGGTCCACCTCTGGTGTCCCCCAGGCCTGGGTGATTTGGAGGAATGTCCCCTTTTGAAGTTTCCATTCGTGGGGGTCTAAGTAGTTTCTGCTTAGATGATCTGGTAGGGTATTGTCTACTCCGGGAATGTACTGCGCTATCAGGTGTAGGCCCATGGAGGAGTCTGTCTGCCAGAGGCTCATGACTAGTCGGCAGACAGGGTAGAAGTGTGCCCCCCGCCCCCGCTTGCTGATGACATGATTATGGTATTGTCTGTTTTTATGACGAGGACTCCTGGTTTTAGGTGGTCTTAGAAGGATGCAATAGCCTAGTGAACTGCCATCATTTCCTTTAGGTTGATGTGCCAGTGATGGTGCCTGAGGTCCCAAGAGCCTTCGGTGCACCGTGTGTCTAAGTGAGCACCCCAAGCTAGGTCTGAGGCGTCAGTGGTGATAGTCTGGCCTTGAGGAAGGTAGGTGAAGAGAAGGCCCTAGTTCTGAGTGCATGACTCTGCCCACCAAAGAAACTTGTTTCTTATGCATGGAATGAAGGGGAGAGTGGTCTCCATAGACTGAGAGTATTGGCATCAAAGGTTCTTTAGGTACCACTGGAGTTTCCTCATGTGCAGCCTGGCCAGGGGAATCATCAGAATGCAGGATGACATGTAACCAAATGCTTGCAGAATTTTCCTTGCTGTGAGTTTTTTTTTCTGAGAGATAACTGGGAGAAGTAATTTGGCAGAAAGCATGTTTTTCTGGCGAGAGGAAGGCTGTTTGGGAGGTTGTGTCCAGGAGTGCGCCCAAGAAGGTGATCTGCCTGGAGGGGTTTAAGTTTGATTTTTTCCTCTTGATAGTGAACCCTAGAGACGATAGGGTTGTTTGTACAAAGAGCAGGTCCTGTACTAACTTCTCTTTGTTGCCTGCCTGGATTAGGCAGTCATCCAGATAAGGGTAAATCTGGATGTTTGGCTGTCTGCGGAAGGGAACAATTGGGGCCAGGCATTTTGTGAAGACCCTGGGAACCATAGATAAGCCAAAGGGTAGTGCAGAGAACTGAAAGTGTTGTGAACCTGCTCTGAAGCATAGGTATTTTCTGCAAGATTCCCTTATGGGTATATGAAGGTAGGCATCCTTTAGGTCTAGGGTGGCTAGCCATGCATTTTTGCCCAGCATTGGTAAATGTTTTTGAAGAGTTAGCATTTTGAATTTTGGGACCTCTACGAAGGTGTTTAGAGTGGACAGGACAAGGATGGCTCACCAAGTGCCTTCTTTTCTTGGCACTAGGAACAGTCTGGAGTAAAAACCTTTTCCTGCTTGCTCCTGTGGCACAGGCTCCACTGCTCCTTGAGTATAGAGTATGTGCCCTTGTTTTAATGCTTCTGCCCACTGATTTAGGGGTAGGTTTAGTAAGCTGTTAAGGTTGGGACTTGTTGGAAGGTAAATTTGTAGCTCTGAAAAATGATTTTTAATACCCACTGGTCCTTTGTAACAGACAGCCAATTTTGTTTGTAACAGGACAGCCTTCCACCTAACCTCTGATAGGTGGGGGAATGGGAGTCATTGCATGTTCTTAGAGTAATGAGTGGACTTAGAACTCCCTGCTGTGGGAGTGGTGGAGGGCCACTGTTTAGTTCTTCACTGGCCTTGGTTTTGTGGTCTAACTGGTCTGTTCCTGCGAGGCCTCCCTTGAACCTGTCTATTGGGGGCTGGGAAAGACCAGTGCATAGAGGGAAAGTTTCTGCTGAATCTGGGAGGTTGAATTTGATGGAAATC
This sequence comes from Protopterus annectens, assembly GCF_019279795.1. Classification (NCBI taxonomy): domain Eukaryota; kingdom Metazoa; phylum Chordata; order Ceratodontiformes; family Protopteridae; genus Protopterus; species Protopterus annectens. The sequence continues at coordinate 393,843,329 of NC_056748.1, read as the reverse complement.
CTTTACTGTTTGCATAGATTTAGCTTTATCCTCCATCTTTCTGATGACCTCCTCTGCTTCTGATCCAAACAAGCGGTCTTTATCCAGGGGGGCATCAAGTAGTTTTGATTTTACATGATCAGGCAGTGGCTGTTCTTTTAGCCATGCGTGCCTCCAAATGACTGAACCTGCCACATCAGCCCTACATGAGGCTTCTTTCTAGGGCATTGAATCCGCAGTGCAGGGAGTGTTTAGCTACTTGAGAAGTAGAGTGCAGAAGATCTGCTAACTCTTTGGAAGTGTTAATGTCAGGTAAAGATGAAAATTTTTATTTCATAAGTTCCAAGGTGTGCTGTTGATATTTTAGCATATGGAACTGACAGTTAAGAGCTCTAATAGCTAAGGCTGTGGAGGTGTACACTTTCTTACCCCATCTGTATAGAGCTCTTGAGTCCTTGTCAGAGGGGAATGGGTTTTTAGATGAGCTAGCCTTGGCTCCTTTGGGCCCCTGTGTGATGACCTCTGGGTCTGCTGCTGTTTTTTTAAACAAGTACTCATGTGAATCAGGCACCCTGTAGTACCTGTCAGGTTTTCTAGGAGCAGGGGGTAGGGCATCAGGGGCGAGGCTAGATTCATTAAAAACATCATCCACCACGTCCAGAATAGGAGGGATGGGGAAGGATCTGTGCTGAGGAAGATCTAGAAAGTCTCTTAGTCTTTTCTTAGACTAAGGATAATCTTGGGCTTCCCAGTGGAAATGCTCTCTGAGTGTGTGCATGGTTTCCCCCAAATGAAAGATTCTCGGGGGGAGGCAGAAGGAATAGATCCCTCTGCATCAGAATCCTCAAAGGAGGTCAGAGGTTGTTGCTCCTCATCTGAATGAAGGTAGTCTGAAAGTTCAGAATCTGGCTCTGTGTGAACTTCAGGGGAAGTATCCCTTTTTCTTTTAGGAGGAGAGGTATGGCTACCCCTGATGAAAGTGATGAGGTCCTCCACCACTTTCAGTAACTGTGTCTGAGGTGGTGGAGGAGAAGGAGTAAGATGGCGACTAGGGACCGTTTTCTTTAGGGTGGTCTTGCTTTTAGACCTTGGTAAATCCATTTGTTGTTGGGATGCGGTAGTCGGAGGTGAAGAAGTCGGTGTTTGCCTTGAACTGGTTGTGTGAAGAACCTCCTTGTAAGCCGGTGCCTGCATAGCGACTCTGGACCCAACCGAAGCAGAGACAACTGGGGGATCGGATGATTAAGGATTTCCCGGCGGCATACCAGACTCCGAAAGGGTCTCAGTAGAGGCCTGTGAAGGAAACAAGTCAGGCATCAGGGGTTGCGAATGCGCCTCACTGAATTCCTGAGAACTGATGACTTGCTCCTGGGACGGGTCATCTGAAGGCTTAAGTTTGTGTGGTCTGTCCCTTTCTTTATCTTTTCGTTTTTTGGGAATATCCACAGACTGCTGACCGACGGATGTCATTTTGTAATGCGAGGAACTACTTCGGAAATGCCTGGCTAGAAATTCAGCTCTACGGTGAATAGTCCTTGAAGTGAAAAGCTCGCAGAACCAACAATGGGGTACGTCGTGGTCTGGGCCTATACAAGTAAGGCACAAGGTATGGAAGTCTTGGTGTGGTATTTATTTTCCACAGCAGAGACAATTATTGACTTTCTCGACATCGGTTAGTGCAAGAAAAAGGTCCCCAATGGTGTACTTAGCTTTAGTCATTTTCAGATTCAACTTCCACTCTGGCAATGACCGACCGGCACACATGCAAACTGCTTTTGCTTCGGGCTCCACGGCAAGAAAGACTGGTGTAATGGCGCTGGCTGCTCTCCTTTATATCACTGATATGTCAGTCCACAGGTGACAGCAGCCGGAGCAGGGGAAAAGCTTGACTCTGGTATTCAAGCCGACCGAGGGCTACCCAGCAGGGATAACCCAAAAGTGGTGACTACAACAGTGAAACACGAAGAACATCGTCAATTACCCGAACGCAACCTTCCAAACTTTTCAAGCACAAAAAACCATAAAGTCTGAATTTGTAAAGGTTATACATATTGTCTTGCTCGTGTTTTTTTCCAGTTCAATTATATGTTTGATTATCTGAACAGTTTGATTTTCCGAACTATTCTAGGTCCCAATTAGTTCAGATAATCGACTCTCTAATGTACAAGGCCACAGGCCATGCACTTTTTTTTAAACAAGAAACAATTTTATTAAATTATCACTTATGACATCATACCCTTATACAAATGAAAACAAACTATTTTGACACTCCCAGTTGCAAGTATTTTACATCACAAACCATACTGACATTATTCTAGTTGCAAACATTATATATCACTTATAATTTACGTAATCAATGTCAGTCAAATATTACATAGCTTATGAAAGTCATGCCTTTTTTAAACGTCATTCCTTCCCTATATGTAGTGTTCTGACAATTCCCATTTTTTCATGTGCAATTTGCTCCTACCCTTTTCTAAAGATTCCAATCCCAGCTGTTTTATCTCTATTACTATATTCACTGCTTCTAGTACAGTTGATTTAGACTTTGATTTCCATTTTCTAGTAATTGCTTTTTTGGCTGCCACCATAATTAGACTCCACAAGACCTTGCTATATCTTGGCAATTCCGATTCTGTATCATAGCTCAAAAAAATGATTTCCCATCATCTGTGACAGAAATGACAAAGTCTGCAGGGAATCTTTAAAGTCTAAAAATACAAAAGAGTAAACCAAAACAAAGTGGAAGTCAAAACCCAAGCTTCAAGTAGAGTTAAAATCTGGAAATTTAATAATCCGCAAGTGCTTTTGCAGTAGTCAAAAATACTGCTTCTTCAGACAATAAAACCAAACATTGCTCACTTTTAAATAGAGAAACCAATAATGTTGTAGCCAATCACATAAAAGAACATCAAAATCCCAGCAACAAAGTAAACTTTAAAGATCTATAGGAAAACTAGTCTACTAATTTAAAGGAAAACTCCACCCACTAAAAAAATCTTTTTTTCACTCTGTCTTTGTCTCCTGACCTATTTTAACACCACTAAATCACTCTCAGTGCTTTATCATTTTAGCATGTTTTTCACAACATGGCTACAAATGCGGCTAGATTTATCAATGCAATCTTGTTCTTCCTCAACCATTTCTCTTTGCCATAATGCATTTCAAGTCTGCTTTGTATGACTCATGCCAGACATAAGGAAGTAACCGTGAAGTCCCATGCCATTGACATATAATAGGATTTGTGTGAGTCATTGTCATCTTCTATACCTTCTGTAAAAAGACTGCTGCTTTTCTGTCTCTAATCACTCTTATTTACATTTGGCTCAGAGCTTGTTTCACACTATACTTAAAGTTATCCAGCTACAGCCAGAAAAGTAGCTAAATTACAGGCCTTTGTTCAAGGTTTTCTTTTGTAGCCCAAGAGGAATTGACAGTCCCCTCCTTCCACAATACTCCAGAGGTCTTAAAACTGTCACTGCACTGAGAGACCCTTGCAAAATCAAGTGCAATTGACAGCTCATAATGGAAAGGAAGGGACTTCCAATATAAATCTCTTCCTCTCTGCCTGCAGTAGTAAGATGCATTTATTTATTTAAATAGTTCCATTATTTTTTTCTGAGTGCAAGTAGCAAAACTGCTTGATTATTTTGGTTTGTTTTATTACTAGTAACAACTGATTTACCCCTTACTATAACTACAACACAATATTACTGTAACTTAGGTTTGCGCAACTATTTCCTTCTGAGGAACAGCTGTATTGTGGCATGTTCTTCTGTAATTTCCTGACATTCTAGATATCTGCAGATTTGTTAAACTATAGCAAAACACTAATTTGGCAAACTTGATGCCATTATGCTGGCACAGTAAAAGAATGTACTGAAAAGTATCTATTCCACAGTCCATGCAGTGCAACACATTTTTTCAGGGGAGGGGAGTGGATACTGAATATTTTAGGAAATTCTACATCACTTGCATTAGTCATACAACTAACTAATGCATTTTTTTAACTTACTGTGCTGTTCTCAAATTCAATGGCAAACTATTAAGCAATTCTCTATTCCTTGCCCTAAGCATCAGTAATTCCTCTTTGAGACACTCCTTTGCCTGAAAAAACAGGCTTTCTTTAGTTCTAGGGTGGAGTTTTCCTTTAAAGCTACAGCATAATAAAATAAAATAAAATAAAAAATTCTATTGAAACTCCTACTCAAAGCTAGATCTTTACATAAATTAACATTTTTGAACATGCCTTATGGTTTTTATATACGTTTTTCATATATGCATTTTCCTGCTTTGAACTAAGCATCTGTTTGAATTTATTTAGCACTATTATGCATGTTTTCTCTTACTGTATTTCTCATGCTACTTTACTATGCTGTTTTTTTTTGTCTGAAGAAGCAGTATTTCTGACTACTGCAAAAGCAGTTGCATATCATTAAATTGCCAGATTTTAACTCTACTTGAAGCTTGGTTTTTGACTGCAACTTTGTTTGGGTTCCCTCTTGCGTGTTTTTGAATTTACATTTTTTTTGAGTGAATCATTCATCCTTTTTGCCTTGACTGTTGTGCATTTACTTAGAATCGTTAAAGTCTGCCAACTCATTACACTCCCAGAAAATATATGTTCCCAATTACCTCTTTCTTCCCCAACACAACTCCAACATTTGCTGTCTATCTGAGGAAAAATTCTCTGGAGTCACCTTGGGGTATGAAAATATCTATGTAAACATTTCCAAGCAAAAATCCTAAATCATCTAGACTTTGTTGCATATTTGGGGGTTATATGTATATCCCCCATTGTTTCTTTGCAAATTGCTTACCCAATCTCTCTCCCCAATCCTTTCTAACCTCCTCTGACTGATTCTTATAGTTATCATGCAATATTTTATATGCTGTACTAAATATTCCTTTTTTAACAGTAGCTTCTGTTTAAGATTCTATTAAAAATTCTACCACTGCTGGTCCTTCATTTAGGAACCCCCTCTTTCTTTCTCTTTGCCTATACTCTGATATCAATCCATGAAAGGGAAGGCAATCTCTAACCTCCAGTCCAAATAAATTCTTAGAGTCCTCCCATTCTATTAGCTTTCCTAGTTATTTGCTCCCAATACACTGGTTCCTTTGCCAAATTTCTCCAAAGAATTCCAGCTCTCTCTTGCCTATTGTCTGTATCCTTAATTGCAGTCATCCATATCGGCAGAATCTCCATTCTCATGTTGGCTTAGTTCTTAGAATAGATTCCTCTACTATATGAACATAAGATTTTGCATGATTAATGTTATTCTCTTTAAAGGTCTGCATCCAAAATCCTAGTTTCTTCTTGTTTCTGGAACTTCCCCATTTCATTATCATCCCCTTCCACTCTGAATTATATTTTTCTGCTTGTGCTATGTATAGGAGCCTTAAATGTGGTTCTCTGAAATACCCCTTCAAATCGGGATATCCCAGTCTGCCTTGTTCTATTGGCAGAATCAGCGTATCCCACATGACTCTCTCAGTCTTCCTCTCCCAGACAAAATCCTTCAGCTCTTTATTAATTGCTATCCACAACTTCTCCTTGGGTTGATAAAAATATGCCTGACCTTTGTATAAAACTAAAGGAACTAAAAACATTTAACTGCTTGTATTTTACTATCAATATCCATATAAAGTACAGTTGTGTACACCTACCATAAATGTAGATGTTAGTGTGTATTCACTGTCGCAATCATTACATTTGGGTAATCTGCTGGCAGGTTGCCCTCAGTCGGCCTGAATAACAAAGTCTTGGGTCCTGCGTCGTTTGCTGACTCCTCTTCCATGACATCAGGTCATCAGGGGTATAAAACATGCAGCCGATGCCATTTTAATCAGTTTTTCTTGCCCCAGATGTCAGGTGCCCCCCAAATGGGGAGCAAAAATATATACATAAACTGTAAATATATATTAAAGCACCTTAGAAACATAAAATTTACCTTCAACTAAAAGCAAATACACCACAAAGGCTTTTGAGTATAGTGAAGGAAAGAAAAGGTATAGAAAGGGAGCTGGCGGGTGGGTAACACGGACTGTAACAGTGAATACACTCGAACACACAACTGTAATACGTTCTTTGTGTTTCACTTTTGCAGTCATTACATTTGGGTAGAATCCCAAAGCTATGGATGGGAGGATAGAACTAAACAGCATTAGGAGCAGCTATAAGGCCCTGCAGGACTGCACTGGCAAAGCCTGCCCTGGATTTGGAGAAGAGAGGTAAATGATAATGCTTTGTGAACTTATGAACTAAGCTCCAAGTAGCAGCTTCTTGAATGTCTCTGGTAGGGAACCCTCTGAGAAAAACTGCTGAAGTAGAGGCAGCCCTGGTGGAATGGGATCTGATCCCCTTGGGCACAGGTTTACCATGGTGCAAGTAGCAGAAACTAATGCAATGGCTTATCCATTTAGAAATAGTCTGCTTTGATATAGCCTTCCCCTGTGATCCTGCAGCAAATGCTACCAGTAGTTGCTCAGACTTTCTTAGAGATTTTGTCCTGTTTAAGTAGAATCTTAGTTGTCTGTGTACATCCAATGAATGCAGAATCCGCTACCCCTTGTTCTGCGGATTTGAGAAAAAGGTTGGCAGGTGAATGGTCTGGTTAAGAGCCACACTGGATACCACCTTAGGCATAAAAGAAGGATTGGTCCTGAGGGCCACCCTGTCCGGGTAAAAAATAATGAAAGGTTCCACTGCCATGAGTGCCTGTAGTTCTGAAACCCTTCTAGCTGAAGTGACTGCCAAAAGAAAAGCTGTCTTCCAAGAAAGAAATTTTATATCCGCAGTAGCTGTTGGTTCAAAAGGAGGCAGGGTGAGTTTTTCCAGCACAAAATTGAGGTCCCATGCAGAAGCTGGCGCTCTCCTGGGAGGCCATAAATTTTTGGCCCTTCTGAGATGCTGTTTTAGCAGTGGATGAGAAAAGAGGGGAGGCTCTGTGTTGTAATGAGCCAAGATGGCAGAGGCATGAATTTTTATTGAAGAGAAAGATAGGCCCTGGTCAAGCATCTCAGTTAAGTATTGTAAAAATCTGAGGAATATTGGGCTTTGCTGTGTCTATTCCTTGTGCTTGGTTCCAAGCACAGAATCTCTTCCATTTATCAGCATAAGATTTTCTAGTACTAGGCCTTCTGGCTTCCAAAATGACATCCATCACAGATTTACTGAGAGATGTGGTTTGAATAATTAGTTGATTAGCCATGCTGCAAGATTCAGAGTTTGGAGCTGAGTGTGCAGAATTTGATAGTTCTGCTGAGACAATAGATGAGGTGTTTGAGGCAAGTACCATGGAGAAAGGTGTGACATATTCCTTAGAAGCGGGTACCAGTGTTGGCGAGGCCAGTCCGGAGCAATTAGAAAGTACAGTTGTGTACCTACCATAAATGTAGATCTTCGAGTGTATTCACTGTTGCAGTCATTACTCTTGGGGTTATCCTGCTGGCAGGCTACCCGCAGTCGGCCAGAATTCCAAAGTCTGGGTCCGGCGTCGGTTGCTGTCTCCTCTTCCCTGACGTCAGTGCACCAAGGGTATAAAAGATGCAGCCAATGCCATTTTCTTCAGTTTTTCTTGCCCCAGATGTCAGGTGCCCCCAAAATGGTAGGCTAAAAATATTATGCCAATAATTATGCATGCAGTAAAATAAACAATTCCTTCATCTACAAGCAAATAACACCACATAGGTTGTATAAGATAGAGAAGTATAGGTAAGTCCCATCAAAGAAAAGGGGGATGGTGGGTGGGTAACCTGGACTGCAACAGTGAATACACTCGAACATCTACATTTATGGTAGGTACACAACTGTACTAAGTTCATCGTGTTTCACTGTTGCAGTCATTACTCTTGGGTTGAATCCCAAAGCTAAGGTTGGGTGGCTGGGCCTAAATAGGACTAGGAGAGGCTATAAGGCGTTGTAGAACTGCAGTGGCGAAGCCTGCCCTGGATTTAGAGTAGAGAGGAAAATGGTAGTGCTTTGTAAAAGTGTGCACTGAACTCCAAGTTGCAGCCTCTAAAATGTCTTTGGTTGGTACTCCTCTGAGAAAGGCTGCTGAAGTGGCTGCTGCCCTAGTAGAATGAGGCCTAATGCCCTTGGGCACTGATTTACCATGTTGTGAGTAGCAGAAACAAATACAGTGGCCTATCCATTTTTAAATTGTCTGTTTTGAGATAGGCTTTCCTTGAGATCCTGCAGCATATGCCACTAGAAGTTGCTCAGTTTTTCTGAAAGCTTTAGTTCTGTCCAAGTAGAAGAGTAGTTGTCTGTGTATGTCCAAGGAATGCAGAAGTCTCTCACCCTTATTCTGTGGGTTTGGATAAAAGGTAGGCAAATGAATGGTTTGGTTAAGGGCCATACTGGACACTACCTTGGGCATAAATGTTGGGTTCGTCCTTAGAGAAACCCTGTCTGGATGGAAAATGATGAAAGGTTCCACAGCCATGAGTGCTTGTAACTCTGAAACTCGTCTTGCAGAGGTTATTGCTAGAAGAGCTGTTTTCCAAGATAAAAACTTTATATCAGCTGCATTGGCTGGCTCAAAAGGCGGCAGTGTGAGTTTTTCCAAGACATAATTGAGGTCACATGCAGGTACTGGGGCTCTCCTTGAAGGTCTTATGTTTTTGGCCCCTATGAGGTACTGCCTTAGCAATGGATGGGAAAAAATAGGAGGTTCTGTATTGTAATGAGCTGAAATAGCAGAGGCATGAATTTTAATTGATGAAAAGGATAGGCCTTTGTCCAGCATCTCAGTTAGGTATTGCAAAATCTGAGGAATATTTGGTACAGATGTGTCAATTCCTTGTGCCTGGTTCCAAGCACAGAATCTTTTCCATTTTTCTGCATAAGATTTTCTGGTACTGGGCCTCCTGGCCTCCAAAATAACATCCATCACTGCTTTAGAGACAGGTGTGCTTTGAATGGTTACATTATCCTCCAAGCTGCCAGATTTAGGGTCCTGAGTTGGCAGTGCAGAATCTGATTGCTTCGCTGGGTCAGTAAGTGAGGAATTAGAGGCAATGTCCAGGCTGGGCCTTGATACAATCTTTTTAGGATTGGGTACCAGTGCTGGCGTGGCCAGTCTGGGGCAATCAGAATCATTCTTGGCTTCTCATCTGAACTTTAGGAGTACCTTGGGGAGGACAGGCAGAGGAGGAAAGGCATATAGTGTTAGACCTTTCCAGCTGAATGACACAGCATCCACTTTCCATGCTTGCTTGTGATAAGTCCTTGTGCAGAATTTCTGTAGTTGGCAGTTGTAAGGTGAGGCAAATAGATCAATGTCTGGGCATCCCCATTCCTTTGTTATCATGCTGAAGACTTGTGGATCTAGTTTCCAGTCGTGGGGATCCGTAAGGTTTCTGCTTAGTTCGTCTGCCAGAGTATTGTTCTTTCCTGGCACGAACTGTGCTTGCAGGTGTACTTGATAAGTCAATGCTGTGTCCCACAAAGTCATGGCTTGTCTGCAGAGGGGGTAGGAATGTGTCCCTCCCTGCTTGTTTATGTACCACATGACTGTAGTATTGTCCATCCTTATCAGTAGTTGTCCTGGATGGAGAAGATCCTTGAAAGCTGTCAAGGCATTCTGAACAGCTAGCATCTCTTTTTGATTGATATGTAGATGCATTTGGCTGGTGGACCATGTGCCCTGAATACATTTTCCTGCCATGTGTGCTCCCCAGGCATAATCTGATGCATCTGTTGTTATTGACTGCCTGGCTGTGGGTAGAGTGAATGGCTGTCCCTTGTTGAGGTGACAGGCATGTGCCCAGCATTGAAACTCCTGTTGCAGGCAAGGAATGAGGGTAATTAATGCTTCCAGGCTTTGACAATGTTGAGTCCAGACACTTTTTACGTACCATTGAAGTTTCCTCATATGCAGTCTGGCATATGGAATTAGCAGAATGCAGGATGCCATGAAGCCCAAAGCCTGCAAAATTTTTCTTGCAGATAACTGGGTCTTTGTTGCCAACATTTTGAAGTAAGAAGTTAGTTGCCTTTGTTTGTCTGGCGTGAGATAAGCCATCTGGGCAGTTGTATTTAAGCTTGCACCCAGGAATATTATCTCTTGAGAGGGTACTAGTTTTGATTTCTTTTCGTTTACTGTGTACCCTAGGAAAATAAGTAATCTTTTTACGAACGCCAGATACTGTAGTAGAATGTCTTTGTTCTCTGCCTGTATAAGGCAGTCATCCAAGTAAGGATAAATTTGAATTCCTCTTTGTCTGCAAAATGCAATTACTGGTGCCAAGCATTTTGTGAAGACCCTGGGCGCAGTAGATAAGCCAAAGGGCAGTGCAGAGAATTGGTAGTGCATTGAACCAGCTATGAATCTGAGGTATCTTTTGCAAGACTGTCTCATTGGTATATGCAGGTATGCCTCTTTTAGGTCCAAAGTTACAAGCCAAGCCTTCTTGCCCAGCATGGGCAGAAGCTGCTGCAGAGTTAACATTCTGATTTTTGGAACGTCCAGAAATGTGTTTAGAAAAGACAGGTCCAGTACTGGTCTCCAGGCTTTGCCCTTTCTGGGAACCAAGAAAAGTATTGAGTAAAATCCTTGTCCCTGCTCTTGTTGTGGTACTTGCTGAATGGCCCTCATTTGCATAAGGGATGAAACTTGTTTTTGTGCCTTTGCCCATTGATTGTGTGGCAGGTTTGGCATACCTTTTGCCTTTGGCAGGGTGTGAAAGTGGAACCTGTAGCCCTGGGACACTATATTCAATACCCATTTGTCCTGGGTGATCATGTGCCAATTTTGAGAAAAAAGAGCTAGTTTTCCCCCTAAGGGGGCTGTAAGAAGATAAGTGCTTGGTGCTGGCAGAGGCAAGTCTTTGGGACTGTTTCCTGTATGGCTGTGCTTTGTCTTCTCCACTTTTGGAGGTAGAAGAGCCCCACTGTTTAGGCCTGTATGAGCCCTGGGGCTGGGATCTGCCTCTGGGACGTCTATATCTGCCTCTTTGTGGCCTGTCCGACACTGGAAAGGTCCAATTCTTTGTAGCCCAGTTCCTGCTAAATTTTGGTGGCTGAACCTGTAAGAAATCCTTTACTGTTTGCATAGATTTCGCTTTGTCCTCCATTTTCTTCAAAACCTCCTCTGCTTTAACACCAAATAAAGTATGCTGTAATGGAGCATCTAATAATTTTGCTTTAACATGATCAGGCAGATTTTGCTCCTTTAACCAAGCATGCCTCCTAATGACAGAACCCGTAACTGCGGCCCTGCAAGAGGCCTCCAGAGAATCAAAACCACATTGCAATGTATGCTTTCCCACTTGTTCAGTTGCATGCAATAAATCCTGTATTTCCTTATTTTCTGTACAATCAGAATTAGTCAACATTTTCTGTTTTAACAGTGACATTAAGTATTGCTATTTAATCATATGAAATTGACAATTTAAAGCCCTCACAACCAAAGTAGCAGAAGTGTAAACCTTTTACCCCCATCTGTCTAGTGCCCTTGAATCCCTGTCAGAAGGGACAGGGTTTTTTGCAGTAGCGGCCTTAACCCCCTTGGGACCCTGAGAAACAGTTTCTGGGTCAGCAGCAGGGTTTTTATAAAGAAATTTATGTGAATCTGGAACCCTGTAGTATCTGTCTGGTTTAACAGGAGCTGGAGGTAAGGAGTCTGGAGAAAGGCCGGACTCTGAAAATACATCATCTACAATGTCTAGCACAGGGGGAATAGCAAGAGGCCTGTGCTGAGGAAGTAAAAGAAAAAATCTAAGCCTTTTCTTTTGATTCTGAGTAATCTTGGCTCTCCCAGTGGAAATGCTCCCTCATGGTATGCAGGGTTTCCCCAAAAGAATAATCCTCAGGAGGAGAGGCTGAAGGAATGGATTCTTCAGCATCAGAATCCTCATAGGGAGGGAGAGAATATTCCTGTACAGAAGAGGAGTCAGAGGAAATGGAAACCTGATCTGAAGAGTCATAGTCTGTCTCTTGCCTAGGCCTCTTGTCAGGAGGGGGATGGGAACCCCTGATCAAGGTAACAAGGTCTTCGGCCATTTTGAGCATCTGTTTTTTAGGCATGGAAGTCTGTATTGGAGAATGCTGTACTTGTTTCTTTGTCTTTAAAGCAGCTGTAGTCTTTGCTTTTGTAGCTGAAGTAGGTCTGAAAACACCCTCAGAAGCCGATGCCTGCTCAGCGGCTCCGGACCCATCTGAGGGAATGACTTCCGATTGTCCAATACCTTGAGTATCCAGAGGCCGAGCTGGCTCCGCGTGGGAGTCGTCAGCGGCCTGTGGCTCTGAGGTAGCGGGTGTCAGGGGCTGTGAAAACGCCTCACTGAGAACCGGCGACTGGCTTAGCTGAAGGCTCATCGGTTTTGGATCTCGGATGCCTGTCCTTCTCTTTTTCCTTTCGTTTTTTAGAAACTCCGCTCGTCGGCTGTTCCGACGGCATTATGTAATTGAATTTTCGGCCAAAGTAATGATAAGCAAAATCAAATCGACGCTTAATAGTGCATTTGTTGAATCTAGCACAAAACCGACAGCTAGCAACGTTATGATCAGGGCCTAGGCAAGGAATACATTAAGAATGATAATCCTTATGAGGTATTTGCTTCCCACAAGAAATACAATTGTTAACTTTTTCTGACATCGGTCTGGAGCAAGAAAAAAGTTTCCCCAATGGGGTACTTAGCTTTAATGAAGACTTCGGATCTGAAATTCATCTGTGAAAATCTCAGGAGTCGGCCGACCGGCACTTGCGAACTGCTTTTGCTTCGGGCACCGCGCGGCAAGAAAGACTGGAGAAAATGGCGTCGGCTGCATCTTTTATACCCCTGGCAAACTGACGTCAGGGAAGAGGCGACAGCAACCGACGCCGGACCCAGACTTTGGAATTCTGGCCGACTGCGGGTAGCCTGCCAGCAGGATAACCCCAAGAGTAATGACTGCAACAGTGAAACACGATGAACATTCATTTTTGGTTTTTCCTGTCTGACTTTTAGTAACACCTTGGAGAGTAGAGGCAGAGGGGGAAAGGCATAGACTGATAGGTTTTTCCAGCTGAAAGATAGAGCATCCACTTTCCATGCTTTTTTGTGATGAGTTCTTGTGCAGAATTTGTCCAACTGATAGTTTTGGGGAGAGGCAAATAGATCTATGTCTGGGCTTCCCCATTTCTGTGTTAACAAGCTGAAGATTTGTGGATCCAGTTTCCATTCATGCGGGTCCATAAGATTTCTGCTTAGGTCGTCTGCCAGAGTATTTTGTCTTCCTGGCAGGAATTGAGCTTGAAGATGTATTTGGCAAGTCAAGGCTGTGTTCCACAAGGCCATGGCTAGTCTGCAAAGGGGGAATGAATGGGTAATCCTCTGCTTGTTTATGTACCACATAGCTGTGGTGTTGTCCGTCTTTATCAGTAGTTGTCCTGGATGAAGTAATTCCTTGAAGGCTGTCAGAGCATTCTGAACAGCTAGCATTTCTTTCTGGTTGATATGTAGATGCATTTGGTTTGGGCTCCATTTGCCCTGAATGCCAGGTCCCCAAGCATAGTCTGATGCGTCTGTAGTTAGGGTTTGGGTGGCAGGGGGTAGAGTGAATGACAGTCCCTTGTTTTGGTGACATGTCTCTGCCCACCAAAGAAACTCCTGTTGTAGGCAGGGAATGAGAGGAATCATTGTTTCCAGGCTGTGACAATGTTGACTCCATAACCTTTTTAGGTACCACCGAAGTTTCCTCATATGCAGTCTCGCATATGATATTAGTAGAATGCAGGATGCCATGAACCCCAAAGCCTGCAGAATTTGTCTTGCAGACAACTGGGTTTTTGTTGCCATTTGTTTGAAGTATGTTGTCAATTGCATTTGTTAGTCTGGTGTGAGGTAAGCCATCTGGGCAGTTGTATTCAAGCTTGCACCCAGGAATGTAATTATTTGAGAGGGTACCAGTTGTGATTTCTTTTCATTTATGGTGTACCCTAGGCATGCTAGAAGCCTTTTTACAAACGCCAGATGTTGAAGAAGAGTGTCCTTGTCCTCTGCCTGAATGAGACAATCGTCCAGATAAGGATACATTTGAATGTTCCTTTGTCTGCAGAATGCAATTACTGGTGCCAGGCACTTTGTAAAGACCCTGGGCACAGTAGATAAGCCAAAGGGTAGTGCAGAGAATTGGTAATGCAAAAAACCTGCTTTGAAGCGGAGGTATCTTCTGCAAGATTCCCTTACAGGGATATGCAGGTATGCCTCTTTTAAGTCTAGAGTTACCAACCAGGCATTCTTGCCTAGCATAGGCAGTAGCTGTTGTAAAGTTAGCATTTTGAATTTTGGAATGTCCAGGAACGTGTTCAGAATTGATAAGTCCAGTATTGGATGCCAAGATTTGTCGTTTCTGGGTACCAGGAAAAGTCTTGAATAAAATCCTTGTCCTTTTTCCTTTTCTGACACCGGTTGAATAGCCCCCATATCCATTAGGGACATAACTTGTTTCTGGGCCTCTGCCCACTGGTTTTGTGGCAGATCTGGCCATCTGTTTGGAATTGGCAAAGTATGGAAATGAAATCTGTACCCCTGGGATACTATGTTTAATACCCACTTGTCCTGGTAATTAACTGCCAATTTTGAGCATGAAGTGTTAGTTTTCCCCCCAATGGGGCTGCCAAAAGATAAGTGCTTGGAGATGGTAGAGGAAAGTCATTGAGACTGCTAACTGTAGGGTTGTGCTTTGTTACCTCCAGATTTGGACGTGGAGGCACCCCATTGCTTTGACCTGTAAGATCCCTGTGATTGATATCTGGATCATTCTGATCATCTGGGTTTGCCCTGAGTGGCTCTGTTGGACACAGGAAAGTACCAATTCTTAGTAGGCCAGTGCCTACTGAACCTGGGTGACTGCACTTGCAAAAAAATCTTTTACAGTTTGCATATATTTAGCTTAGTCTTCCATTTTCTTTAAAACCTCTTCTGCCTTATTACCAAACAGACTATTATGCTGTAAAGGGGCATCCAACAATTTAGCTTTAACATGATAAGGGAGATTTTGCTCCTTGAGCCAGGCATGCCTTCTTATCACAGATCCAGTAACGGCAGCCCTGCAAGAGGCCTCCAAGGAATCAAAACCACCTTGCAAAGTATGCTTTCCAACCTGTTCTGCTGAATGCAATAAATCTTGCAACTCTTTATTTTCCACACAATCAGAAATCAACATCATTTTCTGTTTCAGTAAGCCCATAACATGCTGTTGATATTTAAGCATATGAAACTGGCAGTTTAAAGCCCTGATTCCCAAGGTTGCAGATGTATAAACCTTCTTACCCCATCTATCCAGCGCCCTGGAATCTCGATCAGAAGGGGTAGGATTTTTGGCTGAAGAAGCCTTAACACTCTTGGGACCCTGAGATATAGTCTCAGGATCAGCAGCAGGATTTTTGAAAATAAATTTGTGGGAGTCAGGAACCCTCTAATATCTGTCTGGCTTACTAGGAACACATCATCAACAATGTCTAATATAGGAGGTATTGCCAAAGGAGGTATTGCCAAAGGCCTATGCTGAGGTAGAAGAAGGAAATCCCTAAGCCTCTTTTTTGAATCAGAGAAGTCCTGACTCTCCCAGTGAAAATGTTCCCTTAAAGTATGCAAAGTCTCTCCAAAAGAGTAATTCTCAGGAGGGGATGCAGATGGGATGGATTCCTCTGCATTAGAATCCTCATAAGTTGGAAAAGAAAATTCCTGATCATAAGAGGAAAAAGAAGAAATGGAAACCTGATCTGAAGATTCATAATCAGGGCCTTGCCTAAGCCTCTTAGCAGGGAGGGTTGGGAACCTCTGATCAAGGTAATTAAATCCTCAGCCATTTTGATCATTTGTTTTTTAGGCATGGGGGCCTGAACACGTGGCTCATGCGTCGGTTTTTTAGACACAGAAGTTGTTTTTGACCTTGTTTTTGTTGATGGCGTTGGTTTAATATAAAAATGTTGAGGCCTGAAAACACCCTCAGAAGCCAGTGCTTGCTCAGCGGCTCCGGACCCATCCAAGGGAGAGACATAAGCGGGTTCAATACTTTGCGAATCTCACGGCATACCGTACTCCGAGTGGGTCTCGGTAAAGGCCTGCGACTCAAAAGTAGCGGCTATCAGGGGCTGCAAAACTGCCTCACTGAGTACCGGCGACTGGCTTAGGAGAAGCTTTGTCGTTGGTTTTGGACCTCGACGGTCTGTCTCTGTCTTTTTCCTTGCGTTTTTTGTGAACTCTGGTAGTCGGATTGCTAAGCGACGACATTTCAGGGTAGTTAAATCTTGAACCAAAATATTTAGAAGCAAAAATATACCGACGCTTAATAGTGCGTTGGTTAAATTTAGCACAAAACTGACAGGAAGACACGTTGTGATCAGGGCCTAGGCAAGGAATACAGTACAAATGAAAATCCTTATGAGGTATTTACTTCCCACAAGTAATGCAATCATTAACGTTTACTGATATCGGTAAGGAGCAAGAAAAAGTTTCCCCAACGGGGTATTCAGCTTTAGTTTGAAGACTTTGGTTCTGAAACTTGAAAACAAAAAATTCAGGAGTCGGCCGACCGGCACTTGCGAACTGCTTCTGCTTCGGGCACCGTGCGGCAAGAAAGACTGATTAAAATGGCGTCGGCTGCATGTTTTATACCCCTGACGACCTGACGTCAGGGAAGAGGAGACAGCAACCGACGCAGGACCCAAGAATTAGTTATTCAGGCCGACTGAGGGCAACCTGCCAGCAGATTACCCAAATGTAATGATTGCAATAGTGAAACACGAAGAACATCAGAGCTTCCATTTTCTCATTTTTTTGTATTATCTTTTGTTTAGTCTCTTCTCACATATCCTTAGCTGCCACACTGGAATCATTTTTAATGCATATTCCTAAACACTTCATTTTATTAAACACCCACAAATATGGATACCACTAAACCAATTTGTGTGTGGGCATATAATTTACCGCTATTGCCTCTGTTTTAGCTTCATAAAGTTTGTAACCAGAAAAGATTTGAAACTGTCTCAAAATGTTCCACAACACTGTAATGTCCTTTTCTGGTTCTATCAGGTATCAAATATAAAAGAAAGTTTACTATCAAAATGTTGAAGCTCATAACTTTTTTTTTTTTTTTTTTTTTAACAAAAGTATCGAATTTGTTATCCAACTTTCATAATACTGAATTACCAACATTTTGGAAATGGTAACCATAACAACCGACATTCGAACATCGGTAACTTCCAATGTCGAAAATCTGTGTTACCCCCTGCACCCCGCCACATGCCCTGCATATTACATATACCAACTCTGAGATTGCACTACAGTGAGGAAAAGGGAACATTTCCAGATTTGCACTGTACTGTGATTTCAGATCAAAATACTGACTTCATATTAGTGAATGTGTACTAATTTTCGCTAATATGAATTCAAATATTTTCAGTTCAGCATCACAGACATTGGTATAACACACATTTGAGCAACCCGTATTCGATGAACTGTCATTCCACATTTTGATAGTAAGCCATAAAATAACATCATCTGCAAATACTTCTCTTGACTAACATACCAATTACATCCTTGAATTTGGGTCCCTTATTTTGTTTGCCAATAGTTCTACATATAATGCAAATAACAAAGGGGAAAGAGAAGAACCCTGCTTGGTTCCTCTGCTCAAGCAGCAATTATCAGAGAGGACCTCATCCACTTTTATTTTTACCTCTGATCCCTCATATAGCCTCCTAATCAACCTTAATTTTATCAGGGAATGCAAATGCTTCTATTGCCCTGCATCTGCATCAAGACCCACCAACAGTGCATTGTCTTACATTCTTCTTCCCTCTAGATCATTAATGTTCTGTTAATGTTGGCAAATGTTTGCCTCCTCTCCACAAAACCGTACTGATCCATATCTATCAATTTTAGCATCACTTTTGTCATTTCTTTAGCCATTATAGACATAAATGCTTTCATGGTTTAGTATTGAAATGGGCCTGTATGAAAATGGATCTGATGGCTCTTTACCCTCTTTAGGTATGCTCTTTACCCTTTTTTTTTATTACAGCTACCACGGCTTTCTTCCAGGATATTGGTACTTCTCTTTCGCTTAAAATACTGTAAAACAAAACCTTCCAGAACTTCATCATTTTTTTTCCTCCTAGCTTCCAAACTTCCACAAGAATACCACCTACTCTTGGTGACTTCCCTGTGGAATGCTTATACATCAACATTTTTTATCTCATCTCCTACAGTAACTGCTAGTAATTGAGATTCATCTCCCTCTAACCTTAGCATATTTAATTTTTCCATAAATATTTCCATTTGTACCTTCTCTTGATTTCCATATTTTTCTGCTTTACACATACTTTCATAGAATTTCTGAAATATTTCTATTATCTACACAGGATCTC
The DNA here is from genome assembly GCF_019279795.1 of Protopterus annectens. NCBI lineage: Eukaryota > Metazoa > Chordata > Ceratodontiformes > Protopteridae > Protopterus > Protopterus annectens. The sequence continues at coordinate 393,824,985 of NC_056748.1, read as the reverse complement.
TTGTTACCTTCCTTGTTATAGGCTCCGTAAGCTTGGCGACGGCCCTTTCTACTTTCTGTTGGCTGAATCGTTGTGCTGTTTTTGTCCTCTAGAGTTATCATCAAAAGAACAGTTGCTTAACAGCAGTCTTTCTAAACTAATTCATATTATTGAGGTAATCCCTTATTTTCTGTTTAGCATTCTGCAGTTGTTCCTCTTTTTGTTCTGTGAGATTCCCCCTATTCTGCAATACTTTAATATATGTCAGTTCCTTTAAATAATTCTTGTTACTTTTTAACCATATCTCCCTTTCTTTTATTTCCACCTTATTTTAAACACCACTTTAATTTTATCCCACCCTTAACTATATTTTCAGAAAAAAAATCTATCTTTTTTAACAGCTCCTGAATAATTTCCACTACCCATTCCTTCAATTCCTCTCTTTTCAACAGATAGGTTAGAAAGCGTCAGTGTCTGGTTTTTATTTCATTACAATTTGTTTTTATTTTAGTAATTATTGGCGCATGATGTGAAACAGTTATTGGGTGCATATGACATCCCCACTCTGAGCCAATAATCAAGGAGCCTGAATCCTCACCACTGACACTGGAGAGGGATGTTCACTTGGAATACAAATGAATACACTCCGTATTTCCAGATGCAGACCTCTCTGCATCAAGCATCATTTCCCTTAAGAGCACACAGGGAACACAGTCAGCCCAGGGTCTGGATGTCTCTGTCCGTCTCCCTCCACGTCCCCAGTAAAACTCCCCAATGGTACGGCTGTAGGGTCAGGTCCTCAGCCGAGTGTCCAAGCCAAGTCCTCCAGTACCCTCTCTGTGAAACCAGTGCTTTGTATCCCTGCTCCAAGTAGCTGACACATGCACTTTTTGAGATTTAATTTTCACACATACATGGAAAAGGTTAGGACAGAATTACTAGCTATGCCAACTTCTGTCCAGACTATAAAAAGAAGTTACGTCTTACCATAATGTTCCATCTGTGTTGTTCATTTTCATTCATTCATTACCGATGGGAATCAGTTCGGTCCTCGGAACAGAGCCAGCCATTTACCAAGCTCACACCAGCCCTAAACCTTCGAGCTAAGATTTTACCCACAATGCCCTATCCCCTGTTATCTCAGATCGAGTTTGCCAAACAAAAAGTAAAGCAGAGGCTATCTCTGGTCAGAGTGTACCTATTCAGATGACACAGGAGCCAAAGTGATCCCCTAGGAGCCTTTGGAGGGGGAAGGAGGGAGGGTAGTAATGAATGAATGAAGATGAACAACACAGATGGAACGTTATGGTAAGACATAACTTCTTTATTTGATGTTGTTAATCTTCATTCATTCCTTACAGATGGGACAGAGTCCCAGCTACCTTTGTTCATGGGATGCCCTTATGGAAGAATGTTCCTAAGCACAATGGAACCGAAGGATGCTCTTCTTCTGGAGGCCAAATCCAAATTGTAATGAGTGATGAAAGTATGAGGGTTGTCCCACGTTGCAGCTACACAAATGTCATTCAGACAGGCTCTAGCATGGAAAGCCGCAGAGGTGGCCACTGACCTGGTAGAGTGGGCTCTAAATCTATGTTGTAGTGAAAGATTATTTTTGTCATAAATTAATGTAATGCAGTTTCTCAACCATTTGGCTAATGTCACTTTGGAAACAGGACACCCTACTCTTGGTCCTGAAAAGGCTACAAATAGCTGATCTGATTTGCGAAAGGATTTTGTTCTGTCTAGGTAAAAATGTATTTGTCTAAGCACATCCGAGTGAAGACAATACTCTCTTCTATTAGAGTGGTTAGAAACAATACTGGAAGGTCAATTGTTTGATTGACGGACAGGTCTGAAATTAACTTTCGGCAAGACCGATGGGTTGGTTCGGAGTGATACTTTGTCCTTATGAAGAAAAAGGTAGGGACATTTGATGTACAATGCTTGAAGTTCTGATATGCGTCTGGCTGACGTGATGGCTACCAAAAATAGACATCCATTTGAGGAACTTCAGATCACAATTAGATGCAGGTTCAAATGGTAGTCCAGTTAAAGTTTGCAAGACTAATGAGAGATCCCAGGGTTCTATTGGCTCTCTGAAAGGAGGTTTTATGTAAAAGATGCCCTTCAAGAATGTTTTGCAAAGCCTATGAGACATAAGGGACGAGTCTTGAAAACCATTATGATAATTTGAGATGGCAGCCAAGTGAACTTGGACAGTTGAGGCTGCTGTGCCTAAATAAGAGTAGATGTGCTAGGTATTCAAGGAAGGTGGTAGTAGGTGCTGTAAAGGGGTCCATCTTTTTTTTCTGTATCCATATCGAGAAGCTCTTCCACTTGCTGAGATAAGTCCCTCTGGTGGATGACTTATGAGAACCAATAAGTATATTGCGCACTGGGGAAGATATGTCACTCTGCCTGGTGATCATTAGAAGTGGAGGAACCAAGCTGTCAGCTTGAGATTGTGGATGTTCGGATGAATTAGCCCTTGTGGGTAAGAGATCAACTCTGGGGATGGTTCTAAGATCCATGGTCGATCTTGAAGATGAGGCCAAAGGAAGGGGAACCAAACTTGTCGAGGCCAAATGAGTACCACTTTGCTTCTCAACTGGAGGGCTTTCTTCAAGAATAGGGGGATGAGGGAGAGAGGAGGAAAGGCATACAGCAGATCCGAGGGCCAATCATGGACTACAGCGTCCCTTGGTGACTCCTCCGGTGGGGGGATCAGGGAAAAGTAGTTGCTGCATTTGTGACTGGTTGGGGAGGCAAAAAGGTCGCAGCAAGGCTGGCCCCAATGTTTGAAAAGATTTGCCTCTATCAGAGGATTGAGCGACCACTTGTCAGGCTGAAGAATGCATCTGCTCAACTTTTCTGCAATCATGTTGGAGCTCCCGGGAATGTGTGCTGCTATCAGAAAGCGGTTGGAAGCTATCGCCCAATGCCAAATTTTCATGGATTCTCGACACAGATTGTAAGACGGTTCCCCCTTGCTTGTTGATGTACCAGACCATTGACATGTTGTCTGATTGAACTGCAATGGCTCCTGACGGAAGGATTGAGTGAAATGCTTGCAACGCTAAAAGCACCACCCTCAGTTCTAGGACACTGATATACAAATCGGGCCTCTGTTTCTGACCAGGTACCTTAGACTGTCCTTCCCTGATAAAGCCCCCCCCAACCCATAAGGGAGGCGTCCATGGTTACTGTGGCCTTGGGTTGATGGGGGCAGAAGGGGCAAGACCACTGTTGTCCGTCCAGTTTCATTTGCCACATTAAATCCTGCTTGCATCTTTGAGTCACTCATATCAAGAAAGATAGAGGATGCTGTAGGGGATACCATTGCGTTAGTAGCAACCATTGCAGAAGTCTCATGTAGAGTCTCACTAGAGGTACTATGGTGATAGACACTGCCATAGAACCCAGCAGTTGAAGTACTGATCGGGCCGGGGATAGAGCGTGACAGAGTATCATCCAAACCTGGGATCTTATCCTTAGAAGCCTGTGATCTGGTAGGGATGCTTGGCAATTTTTCGTGTCCAGGACTACCCCAATGAACTCTAGGGACTGAGAAGGGGTTAAGTTGCACTTTTTCCAGTTTATTGATATGCCCAAAAAAGAGCTACTTTCAGGGTATATGAAAGAGTCTCTTCCAGTAGACGCTTGGTGGGGGGAGGTGAAGAGCCAATCATCCAAATACGGAAACACCCGGAATCCCTGTAGTCTCAAGTGAGCTGTTACTACTGCCATACACTGTGCAAACACTCTGGGGGCTGTAGAGAGTCCAAACGTTTGTCCATTTTTATATGGTAATAAGCATCTTGAAGATCTATTGAGCACATCCAGTCGTCTTTCTCCAACAAGGGGAGGATAGACTGCACCGTGACCATCCAGAATTTCTCTTGCTTGATAAACTTGTTTAGCACGCTAAGGTCTAGAATTGGTCTCCAGTCCCCTGTCTTTTTTTGGTACAAAAAAGAACCTAGAGTAGAATCCGGATCCTATTTGGTCTGGTGAGACTGTTTGGATGACTTGTTTTTGGAGCAGCTTTTGAATTTCTAGTGCTGCTGCTTCCCTTTGACTGGGTAAAATGTCAGGAAGTCGGGTTGGAGGGGTGGGATAGAGGTTGAAAGGGATGCGGTATCCTCTGGTGGATTATCCGTTGTACCCAAAAATCTGTTGTTACTATTAGCCAGACAGAAGGGTAAAAGGAGAAATGTCCCCAGACTGCTTCCAGAGGAAAGCATCTGGGCCACTCTTCAGGAGCGCTGGTAGGGTTGGCAAGAGAAAGAGTCTTTGGAACCCTGGTTTTGCGGACCTCCCCTGCTACGATAGGGGTGCCTTCCTTTAGAGTTACCCCCTCTGCCTCTAGGGGAGAACTCGGCTCATGCGTCACGGAAAGGACCCTGCGAGTTTTTGTGCCACATCTTTCCACTCCTCTGGTTCCTAGTGTAGGGGCACTGGGGAGCTGAAAAATGCATGCCCATGGCAGAAAGGGTCTTGCAGTCTTTCTCACACCTAGCCAACGTGTCTAACTTTAGGGCAAAAAAGTGAAGACGCTTCAATTGGAGCATTCAAGAAGGAGGTCTTGAAGGGGTCCGCAAAGTCACAGAGGCACATCCAGGCATGATGTCTCATGACTATGCCTGCACCTGCCGCTCCAGCAGCTCCTTCCATGGAGTGGGATATCAGAAGAATGGAAGAGTTGGAGATGGATTCGAGGGTGGCTAGCTGTGAGGTCACTTTATCCCGGACCTCATCAGACACAGCTCCTGCTAAGGTCTCGGAGAGTTTGTTAATCAAGTCTCTCTGGAGCCTAGTGAAATGTGCCAAATAATTCAAGGACCTAATTGCGAAGGTCGATGAAGCAAAGACTCACTTCCCTAGCCTGTCCACCACCTGGGACTCTTTGCTGAGTGGGTGGACAGTCTGGTTCTCCTCGGCCAGTTGTTTCCTGGTATCTGCCGCCACCACCACGGCATCTACTGGAAGACCCTTTGACCAAAGTGGATGCTGTTCTGGGGGTGATTAAATTTTGTCCAGCCTCCAAGAAATCAATTCAATGGTGTCAGGACATTTCCATGCACGTTGAGCTGGACAAGCTCGTCTGCAGTTGGGGTCACCCACGAGGTAGGAGGCTGGGCCCGAAATGTCTGCAGGAACACGGACTCCTCTGAGGAAGGGTTGGAGGGCTGCCAGTCATCTCTCTGCTTTAAGATCTCAAGAATGTCAGCAAAGGACACCTCTTCAGAAGGAGACAGTGGGGACCTGTCCCCGTTATCATAATAAATGTCTTCGGTCAAAGACTCTTCAGGGGAGTCGATGTGCTTCCTCTTGCAAGATTTCTTACAGTGAACTTCCTCAGTGGGACCTTCTGGGGAAGACTGCAAAGAAGCGTCACCCTGGGGGAGGGTGTCCTGAGGCTCTTGTGCCCAGTGCCCAATAACAGCGGCTTGTGTCAGCTGTACTGCAGGCAGGGAAAGAGGTAGTGATTCCAACACCATAAGCTTACCTACTGAGGCAAGGGACCTCTCCATAGCCAGACCACCCAAAGAGGGATGAGTGCCCAGAACTGAGCACGACAACCTCGGAACTGGGGTCACACACTGCCCCGATGAACTAGCCCCCAAGCCCAGAGTCTCAAGAGGGCTGTGCATCAAAGGGATGCCTGGAACCGTGGACAGTGCCATAGAAAAAATAGGTGTCGCACCAGGGATTCCGGTGCCCATGGAATAGCCACGATCCTGAGAGTGTCCCGGTGCCGAATGCACCGGGAGCCACAGGGATGGCTCCGATACCACGGTGAGGTCTACCAACGGCACCAAAGCAAGGGGTGTTGATGTCGGTTCAAGGGGCTTCAAACCTTGCTCAGAAGCTGAAGGAGGATGAGAATAGCCTGGAGTCTGTGGAGAAAACTGGCTACCTCCAAAAGGGAAAGTAGTCTTGGTAGGTGTGCGGATCCCTTTGGCCGTCAGCAGCTGATCGACAAGGTGCAATATATCCAATTCTGACAGGCTCTTATTCGAATGCACAGACAATCCGGATGGGGACTCGGGCCTCTCTAAGAATGGGCTGTACTGATGCCCCAAAAAGGGATCTATGGAGGATGACTATCTAGTCCTGGCTTCCAATTTAGATTCAATGGGAACCGGCAGTGGTTACGAGGACAGAAATGGCACAGAGAGAGACGATGCTGAAAAGGTCTGCACCGATACAGTTAGAGCCGAGGTCTGGTTGGAATCATGTGAGGTCGGCAGCGAAGTAGATGCTTTCAGCATTAAGGTTGAAATCTGGGACATAGTCAATGAAGACAGTGCCGAGGCTGGAGCCAAGATTGGTGGCACAGTCAGAGTCGGTTCAGACAATTTTGGCAGTTCTGACTGAGGTTCCTTAGGGTCACCAGAGGGAGGCGATGAAACCGAATGTGGTCACTTTTTGTAGCGTTTGCTAGGAGGGGATGAACCCTCTCTGTCCCAGAAATGACATCTGAAAAAGAACCTTTTAGAAGGCCTTTGGAGATTAACTTGCTCCTGCATTCATTTAAAGTCCTAGAAGAGAAATTCTTACATATCCCATAGGGTGGTTGAACAGACAGACGTGGGACGCCCAAGGAGTACACACAAAGATTGTGAGTTTCAGAGTGTGGAAGTTTAGGTCCACACTCACTACACTGCTTGAAACCAGTGGTGCCTTTCTTTTCTCCCATAATAACAAGGGCACCGTGTACGCGGGCACACACACACACAGTACGACAGGCAAAACCAAAAAACAAACAGTTAAAAGGACAGACTTTTTTTTGAGATAGAAAAAATATATATGTATAGGAAGAAGGATTACCAACAATGGTAAAGAGGGCTACCTGAAAGGTAGAGGGAAAAATTACCAGCAGTGGTAGGTAGATTACCACAAGGATAAGAAAAAAGTGAAAAGGCGGAGTTTTTAAGACAGGGAAGGCAGTGGGAAGTGCGATAGATCAATAAAACAAGAACAGAGTAATAAACTGAGAGAAAACTCAAAGGCAGAAGTAATTAAATTGAAAAAAATATAACAGTTGGCTTTTGAGAGCTGGCTTGGCACAGCTTTACCGCAACGTGGCAAATGAGATCTGAAGTAACAGGGGAAACGGCACTGTGTGTAAAATCTTACCTCGAGAGTTTAGGGCTGGCGCAAGCTTGGTAAATGGCCTACTCGGTTCACAGGACGGAACCAATTCTCATTAGTAAGGAATTAATAAAGATGAACAACTTCAGATGGTAGCTTCACTGCCACCAGTTACTATACGGCTCTTAAAAGGGTATCCAATTGTACTGAGTGAAGTTAATATTAATGCAATTGGTAATGTTGACCAAACAGCAAGGCTTTCAGGAGGGGCAAAAGTTATCACCAAATAAACATATGCAAATACTCTCAAAGCTTAAATGTTTTCTCTAAAGGACCATCCACAATAAGAAGTTTAAATACATTTAATAATAAATAATAAAACATGAAAATACAAAATATCCATTTACAGTAAACACCAGAGTTTCAAACACAGGAAATATTGAAAATAACACAGTTGGAAAGAGTCGCACAGTTACAAAAAAACAATAATTAACTATTCTCACTATATTTTCTTGACCAATCTACAGAATTACTCTTCCTACTTACTGAACAGAGCTAGGCAAGATGAAGTGGGTGAGTGGTCCTTGTCAGATCCAAGACAGAATACTGACAGCAACTTCCCACTAATATCTAAATATTACTTTTTGGCTTATACAATGACATCACACACATCTGGTCATCTGACTCTGTTTCCTGCACTATCCCCCATCACTAGAACCTGTCAGGATTTAGCACCCATGTGCTACAATACACAATAGACCTTTAGCTAAGTTTTATTAAAGCATTTGGAAGCCAAAAAACAATTAAATCGTTCCACTCTTCCTACAGGAGCTACAAACTATTGTCTAGCACAGACAATGTGTCTGTAGCTCCATTCAAGGCTGTGGGATAACATCTTTACGGCTTAACCCATAAAGTAATTTAATTCTGAATATATTTTAAACCGTTATAATAATGCATGTACATTTCTTTGCTTTCTGGCAGAGCACATTGTTGTTACATTTTAACACAAGCAGGTTTACAAATACATTTTTCAACACACGCATCTGTACAGATCAGTTGGATAAACAAATGACATAACACTTTCCAAAAAGTACAGTTGTGTACACTTACCATAAATGTAGACGTTCGAGTGTATTCACTGATGTAGTCATCACATTTGGGTTATCTGCCTGCAAGTAGCCCTCAGCCGGCCTGAATACCAGAATCTTCGGATTTCTGTGTCAGATGCTGTCGCTTCTTCCATGATGTCAGGTCGTCAGGGGTATAAAACATGCAGCCGATGCCATTACATCAGCTTTTCTTGCCCCAGATGTCAGATGTCCCCACAACAGGGAAGCAATTATATGTTATGGAACACCCCCATCAAAAAGCAAATACACATGATATAATATATGCCAAACAAGAAGGAAAGGTAGAGCCAAGAGAAGTCAGGGGGCTGGAGGGAGGGTAACCAGGACTGCAACAGTGAATACACTCGAACATCTACATTTATGGTAAGTGTACACAACTGTACTATGTTCTTCATGTTTCACTGTTGCAGTCATCACATTTGGGTTGATTTCCAAAGCTAAAGGGAGGAGGTAGTTAAAGAGCATTAGGGCCAGCTATTAAGCCCTGCAAGTCTGCTGTGGCAAATCCAGCTCTGTATTTAGAAAAGATAGGCAGGTGGTAATGCTTGGTGAAGATATGTATAGAGTTCGAGGTAGCAGCTTCCAGGGTGTCCCTGGTAGGGACTCCCCTGAGAAATGCCGTAGAGGTAGATGCAGCCCTAGTGGAATGTGATCTTATCCCCTACGGGGTAGGTTTTTCATGGTGCTTGTAGCAGAAATGAATGCAATGGGCTATCCATTTGGAAGTGGTTTGCTTTGAAATGGCCTTCCCCTCTGCCCCTGCAGCAAAGTCAACTAGCAGCTGGTCAGATTTTCTGAGAGGCTTAGTCCTGTCCAAATAGAATCTAAGTTGTCTGTGCACGTCGAGAGAGTGCAGTATCCGTTCCCCTTTGTTTTGTGGATTAGGGAAAAAAAGTAGGCAAACGAATGGACTGGTTTAGGGCCACACTAGACACCACCTTGGGCATAAAGGAAGGATTAGTTCTGAGGGAAACCCTGTCCGTATGGAAGATAATGAAGGGTTCCACTGCCATGAGGGCCTGTAATTCTGACAATCTTCTTGCTGAAGTGATGGCTAGAAGTAAAGCTGTTTTCCAAGAAAGGAATTTCAGCTCTGTTGTTGCAGCAGGCTCAAAGGGAGGGAGGGTGAGATTTTCCAATACAAAGTTAAGGTCCCAGGCTGGAGTAGGAGCTCTCCTGGGGGGGTCTTATATTTTTGGCCCCTCTAAGGAATTGTTTTAGCAAGGGGTGAGAGAAGAAGGGTGGCTCAGTATTATAATGTGCTGAAATGGCAGAGGCATGAATCTTAATTGATGAGAAGGATAGGCCCTTGTGGAGCATTTCTGTTAAGTACTCTAGAATATGAGGTAGGCTGGGCACCGCAGTGGCCATCCCCTGAGCCTGACTCCAGAAGCAGTACCTTTTCCACTTTTCAGCATAGGATTTTCTAGTACTAGGCCTCCTTGCCTCCAGAATGACATCCCAAACCTGCTTACTGAGGGATGCTAGAGGAGAGCTCATGGAATTAGATAGGCTGCATGGTTCATGGTTTGAAGCTGAGGGTGCGGAATCTGGCTCGCCTGCTGGGACAGAAGGGAAGGGGTCTGAGGCAGGTGTCATGTTTGTAAGCAGTGTCAGACTGCGCAAGACGGGGTACCAGTGCTGGTGTGGCCAGTCTGATGCAATCAAGTATTGTTCTTGGCTTGTCCTGTCTGATCTTTAGTAGAACCTTCGAGAGGAGAGGCAGAGGGGGAAAGGCATAAACTGAGAAGCTTTCCCAGGTAAAGGACAGGGCATCCACTTTCCAAGCTTGACTGTGGGGAGTTCTGGTGCAGAACTTGTTCAATTGGTAGTTTTGAGGGGAGGCAAACAGGTCTACCTCTGGGGTCCCCCATTTGTTTCTCAAGAAGATGAATCTTTTGGGTTCTAGTTTCCATTCGTGTGGGTCCATGAGATTTCTACTTAAGTCGTCTGCCAGTGAATTTAGTTTACCTGGCAGGAATTGAGCTTGTAGGTGCACTTGGTAGCTCAAGGCTGTGCTCCACGAAGCCATGGCTAGTCTGTAGAGAGGGTATGAGTGGGTTCCCCCCTGCTTGTTTATGTACCACATAACTGTGGTGTTGTCTGTCTTTATCAACAGTTGTCTTGGGAGAATAAGGTCTTTGAAGGCTGTCAGAGCATTCTGTACAGCTAACATTTCTTTTTGGTTAATATGCAGGTACATCTGTCTCGGGTTCCATTTGCCCTGAATGCACTGCCCTGCCATGTGAGCCCCCCATGCATAGTCTGATGAGTCTATTGTTAGGGTTTGGGCAGCAGGGGGTAGAGTGAAAGGGAGTCCCTTGTTGTGGTGGCAGGCTTCTGTCCTCCAAAGGAACTCTGTCCTTAGACAAGGAATGATAGGAATCATTGTTTCCAGGTCCTGAGAATGTTGACACCATAAACTTTTTAGATACCATTAGAGTTTCCTCGTATGCAGTCTTGCATGTGGAATTAGCAAAATGCAAGAGGCCATGAACCCCAGGGTTTGCAGTATTTTCCTTGCAGATAGCAAGGTTTTTGTGGCCAATAGTTTGAAGTAGGTTGTCAAACTTGTTTCTCCGGAATAAGGAATGCCATCTGGGAAGTTTTGTTCAAGCTTGCTCCCAGAATACAATCTGTTGGCAGGGTACTAGGTGATATTTCTTTTCATTGATGGTGTACCCCAGTGAGGATAGATGTTTCTTTACAAATGCCAGGTGTTGTAATAGCAAGTCCTGGCTTTCTGCCTGAATCAGACAATTGTCCAGGTATGGGTAAATTTGAATATTTCTCTGCCTGCAAAATGCAACGGCTGGAGCTAGACACTTTGTGAACACCCTGGGCGCAGTAGATAAGATAAAGGGAAGTGCAGAGAACTGAAAGTGCATGGAGCTCGCCCTGAAACGTAGGTATTTTCTGCAGGATTCTCTTACTGGGATGTGAAGGTAAGCTTCCTTTAAGTCTAGGGTTGCCAGCCAGGCATCCTTGGCTAGAATAGGAAGAAGCTGTTGAAGAGTTAGCGTTTTCAATTTTGGAACCACCAGAAAGGTGTTGAGAATAGAGAGGTCCAAGGTAGGACACCAGGAGTTTTTTTTTTTGGGGTACCAGAAACAGTCTTGAATAAAAACCTTGTCCCCTTAGATCTGCTGGGAAAGGTTTAATCGTCCTGATACTGAGAAGGGAGAGAACCTGCTGTTGAGCCTCTGCCCATTGATTTGAGGGGAGGTCTGGCCACCCTTTTGGGGTTGGTAGTGTGTGGAAGTGGAATTTGTATCCTCGGGAAACTGTTCAAAACTCATTTGTCCTGGATAATGAGTTCCCAGTTTTTTGCATGCAGGGCGAGCTTTCCTACTAAGGGAGCAAATAGTTGAGCAGGGCTTGGAAGGGTTAAGGTTAAGTCATTGTGCCATTTTTCTGTAGGGGGGTGGCTTACCACTCCCTGCTTTGGAAGTGGGAGCCCCCCCCACTGCTTATTTTTGTGCGTAGCCTGAGACTGAAGTCTTGGTGGTCTGCTGTTCCTGGGTTTGGACTGAGAAGGCCTGGAAGGGACTGGAAAGGACAAGTTCTTTGAAGGCAAATGCCTACTGAATCAGGGAGGCTGTAGAAAATCTTTTAACAGTTTGCAGAGATTTAGCTTTTTCCTCCATCCTTTTGAGGACTTCCTCTGCTTTGTTGCCCAAAAGGCAGTCTTGGTTTACAGGTACATTCAGTAATTTAGCTTTAACATGATCTGGCAGATTTTGTTCCTTAAGCCAAGCATGCCTTCTAAGTACAGACCCAGTGACAGCAGCCCTGCAAGATGCTTCTAAAGCATCAAAACTACATTGCAAAGTATGTTTACCAACTTGTTCTGCAGAATGCATTAAATCTTATGAGTCTTTTAGTTCAGCACAATCAGGAATCAACATCATTTTCTGTTTAAGTAGTCCCATAATATGCTGCTGATACTTTAACAAATGAAACTGGCAATTTAGAGCCCTACCGGCCAAAGTAGCAGAAGTGTTAACCTTCTTACCCAAATTGTCTAAGGCTCTAGAATCTCTATCAGAAGGGGTAGGGTTTTTGTCAGCAGTAGCCTTAATGACTTTTGGTCCCTGGGAAATGGTCTCTGGATCCGCAGTAGGATTCTTAAAGAGGAACTTGTGAGAGTCAGGTGTTCTGTAGTACCTGTCAGGTTTTCTGGGAGCTGGAGGTAAAGTGTCTGCGGTAAGGCTAGATTCCAAGAAAACATCATCTACAACAGCCAGAACAGGAGGGATAGCTAGAGGCCTGTGTTAAGGCAGGAGTAAGAATTCCCTAAGTCTCTTTTTGGACTCAGAATAGTCCTGCTTTCCCAGCGGAAATGCTCCCTAAGGGTATGCAAAGTTTCATCAAAAGAAAAATCTTCTAGAGGAGAAGCAGAGGGAATGGAATCCTCTGCATCAGAATCTTCATAAGTAGATAAAGGCAAATCCTGGTAATCAGAAGGAGCAGAGATATCAGATTCCAGATCAGAAGAATCAGAAAGAAAATCGGTTCTAGGTCTCTTAGAGGGGGAAGGCTGACTTCTCCTAATTAAGGTAATAAGGTATTCAGTCATTCTAAGCATTTGGTTTTGAAGCATATGGGCCTGAGTCATTGGTTTGGTCGTCGGTTTTCTAGGCGTAGTGCAAGTTTTAGGCTTGAGGAATTTGGTACTTCTAGTTGGAAATGATGCTGTTGGTTTAATATGAAAGCCTGTAGGCCTGAAGAAGCCGGTGCCTGCACAGTGGCTCTGGACCCATCCAAGGTAGAGACATCCGCAGGTTCCATAGTCGAAGAAGCATCTCGCGAATGGGTCTCAGTAGAGGCCTGCAAATCTGTAGTAGCAGGTATTAGGGGCTGCGAAAGCGCCTCACTGTGTACCGGCGGACTGGCGACTAGCTTAACAGAAGAGTAGTCGGCAGTTTTGGACCTATGTGGTCTGCCTCCGTCTTTATCCTTAAGTTTTTTTTCAGAAGATCAGTAGTCGGATGGCTTAACGAAGCTATTCCATTTCGGAGTACGGAGATCGAGAAAGTACAGTTGTGTACACTTACCATAAATGTAGATGTTCGAGTGTATTCACTGTTGCAGTCATTACATTTGGGTAATCTGCTGGCAGGTTGCCCTCAGTCAGCCTGAATTCCAAAGTCTTGGGTCCTGCTTCGGTTGCTGTCTCCTCTTCCATGACGTCAGGTCGTCAGGGGTATAAAACAAGCAGCCGACGCCATTTTCTTTCGTTTTTCTTGCCCCAGATGTCAGGTGCCCCCAAAAAGGTAGCAAAAATATAAATGTATAAAAACTATATATAAATGCATCAATATAAACTTTACCTTCATCTACAAGCAAATATACCACATAGATTGTAGAAGATAGAGAAGGAAAGATAAACTCCAGAATGAAAGGGGATGGCGGTAGGTTGACTGCAACAGTGAATACACTCGAACATCTACATTTATGGTAAGTGTACACAACTGTACTATGTTCTTCGTGTTTCACTGTTGCAGTCATTACATTTGGGTAGAATCCCAAAGCTATGGTTAGGAGTCTGGAGCTAAACAGCATTAGGTGCGGCTATAAGGCCCTGCAGTACTGCAGTGGCAAAGCCTGCCCTGGACATAGAGTAGAGAGGCAAATGATAATGCATTGTAAAGGTGTGAACAGAACTCAAAGTAGCAGCCTCTAGAATGTCTTTGGTTGGTACTCCTCTGAGAAAGGCTGCTGAAGTAGCTGCAGCCCTGGTGGAATGAGACCTAATGCCCTTGGGCACAGGTTTACCATGGTGTAAGTAGCAGAAACAAATGCAGTGGCTTATCCACTTTGAAATAGTCTGCTTTGAAATAGCCTTTCCTTCTGATCATGCAGCATATGCCAGTAGTAACTGCTTAGTTTTTCTTAGAGCTTTAGTCCTGCTCAAGTAGAATCTTAGCTGTCTGTGCACGTCCAATGAATGCAGAATTCTCTCCCCCTTGTTCCCCGGACTTGGATAAAAGGTTGGCAGATGAATAGTTTGGTTAAGAGCCACACTGGAAACCACCTTAGGCATAAATGTTGGATTTGTCCTCAGAGACACCCTGTCTGGGAGAAATATGATAAAAAGCTCCACAGCCATGAGGGCCTGTAGCTCTGAGACTCTTCTTGCTGAAGTAATTGCTAGTAGCAGAGCTGTTTTCCATGATAATAACTTTATATCAGCAGTAGCAGCTGGTTCAAATGGAGGCAGGGCGAGCTTTTCCAACACATAATTGAGGTCCCATGCAGGCAATGGTGATCTTCCAGGAGGCCTTACATTTTTGGCTCCTCTAAGATACTGCTTTAGTAAAGGATGAGAAAAGTTTGGTGGCTCTGTATTGTAATGAGCCGAAATGGCAAAGGCATGGATTTTAATTGATGAGAAAGATAGGCCTTTGTCAAGCATCTCAGTCAAGTATTGTAATATCTGAGGAATATTTGGTTCTGCTGTATCAGTTCCATGAGCTTGATTCCAAGCACAGAATCTCTTCCATTTATCAGCATAAGATTTTCTAGTACTAGGCCTTATGGCTTCCAAAATGACATCCATCACAGCTTTACTGAGAGGTGTTGTCTGTATAACTACATGATCAGCCATGCTGCCAGGTTCAGTGTCTGGAGTTGATTGTGCAGGATCTGATTGTTTTGCTGGGAAAGTAGTTGAGGTCTTTGAGGTAAGGTCCAAGCTGGGTACTGAGACAAGTTCCTTAGAATTGGGTACCAGTACTGGTGGGGCCAGTCCGGGGCAATTAGTATCATCTTTGGTTTCTCTTGTCTGACTTTTAGGAGGACCTTGGGAAGAAGAGGCAGAGGAGGAAAGGCGTAAACTGATAGGTTTTTCCAAATGAAGGATAGGGCGTCCACTTTCCATGCTTGTCTGTGATAAGTCCTTGTGCAGAATCTTTTCAATTGATAATTTTGAGAAGAGGCAAATAGATCTATGTCTGGGCTCCCCATTTCTTTATCATGCTGAAGACTTGTGGATCTAGTTTCCACTCGTGAGGATCCATAAGGTTTCTGCTTAAATCGTCTGCCAGAGTATTTTGTTTTCCTGGCAGGAATTGAGCTTGAAGATGTATTTGGTAAGTCAAAGCTGTGCCACACAGTGCCATGGCGAATCTGCAAAGGGGGTAGTAGTGCGTGCCCCCCTGCTTGTTTATATACCACATGACCGTGGTGTTGTCCGTCTTTATCAGTAGTTTTCCTGGATGAAGTAAGTCCTTGAAGGCTGTCAGGGCATTTTGAACAGCTAGCATCTCCTTTTGGTTGATATGTAGATGCATTTGTTTTGGGGTCCATATGCCCTGAATGCATGTCCATATGCCCTGAATGCATCTTCCCACCATGTGGGCTCCCCCAGGCATAATCTAATGCGTCTCTTGTTAAGGATTGGCTGGCAGGGGGTAGAGTGAAGGCCTGTCCCATGTTTTGGTGACATGCCTTTGCCCACCATAGAAACTCCTGCTGTAGGCAGGGAATGAGAGGAATCATTGTTGCCAGACTGTGACAATGTTGACTCCATAAGCTTTTTAGGTACCATTGAAGTTTCCTCATATGCAGTCTTGCATATGGAATCAGTAGGATGCAGGATGCCATGAAGCCCAAAGCCTGCAGAATTTGTCTTGCAGATAACTGGGTTTTTACTGCCATCAGTTTGAAGTAAGTAGTCAGTTGCCTTTGCCTGTCTGGCGTGAGGTAAGCCATCTGGGCAGTTGTATTCAAGCTTGCACCCAGGAATGTTATCTTTTGAGAGGGTACCAGTTGTGATTTCTTTTCATTTATTGTGTACCCTAGGCATGTTAGAAGCCTTTTCACAAACACCAGATGTTGAAGAAGAATGTCCTTGTTCTCTGCTTGAATGAGACAGTCGTCCAAGTAAAAATATATCTGTATACTTCTTTGTCTGCAAAATGCAATTACTGGTGCCAGGCACTTTGTAAAGACCCTGGGCGCAGTAGATAGGCCAAAGGGCAGTGCAGAGAATTGGTAATGCATTACGCCAGCCTTGAATCTGGGGTATCGTCTGCACGACTGCCTTATTGGGACATGCAGGTATGCCTCTTTTAGGTCTAATGTCACCAGCCAAGCATTCTTGCCCAGCATGGGCAGAAGCTGCTGCAAAGTCAGCATTTTGAATTTTGGAATGCCCAGGTATGTGTTCAAAATCGATAAATCCAGTATTGGCCGCCAGGCCTTGTCCTTTCTGGGTACCAAGAACAGTCTTGAGTAAAAACCTTGTCCTTTTTCCTGTTCTGGTAGTGGCTGAATGGCCCCTATATCCATGAGGGATGTAACCTGTTTCTGTGCCTATGCCCATTGATTTTTTGGCAGATCTGGCCAACCGTTTGCCATTGGCAGAGTATGGAAATGGAATCTGTATCCCTGTGATACTATGCTTAGCACCCACTTGTCCTGGGTTATTAACTGCCAATTTTGAACAAAAGATGCTAATTTTCCCCCTAAGGGTGCTGCCAAACGATAAGTGCTTGGTGTAGTCAGAGGGAAGTCATTGGGATTGTTTTCTGTAGGTTTGCGCTTTATCTCCTCCAGATTTGGACGTAGAAGCGCCCCATTGCTTTGACCTGTATGAATCATGTGCCTGGTATCTGGAACCCTTAGGGCATCTGGATTTACCCCTTTGAGCTCTGTCTGACACAGGAAAGGAGCAATTTTTTGTAGGCCAGTGTCTACTGAACCTTGGTGGCTGCACTTGTAAGAAGTCTTTTACAGTTTGCATAGACTTAGCTTTGTCTTCCATTTTCTTTAAAACCTCTTCTGCCTTAATACCAAACAGAGTATCATGCTGTAAAGGTGCATCTAGTAATTTAGCTTTAACATTAGGCAAATTTTGTTCATTTAGCCAGGCATGCCTCCTAATCACAGATCCAGTAACTGTTGCCCTGCCGGAGGCCTCCAAGGAGTCAAAACCACATTGCAAAGTATGCTTTCCAACCTGTTCAGCTGCATGCAATAATTCCTGCAATTCTTTATTTTCTGCACATTCAGAAATCAACATAATTTTCTGTTTCAGCAATC
Source organism: Protopterus annectens (assembly GCF_019279795.1). Lineage (NCBI taxonomy): Eukaryota > Metazoa > Chordata > Ceratodontiformes > Protopteridae > Protopterus > Protopterus annectens. Next base: position 393,807,724 of record NC_056748.1, on the reverse strand, counting down.
CCATAACATGTTGTTGATACTTCAGCATATGAAACTGGCAGTTTAAGGCCCTAATTGCCAAGGTTGCAGATGTATAAAACCATTTTCCGCATCTATCCAGTGCCCTTGAATCTCTGTCAGAGGGGGTAGGATTTTTTGCTGATGAGGCCTTAACTCCCTTTGGACCCTGTGAAATAGTTTCAGGATCAGCAGCAGGATTTATAAATAAAAATTTGTGTGAGTCAGGGACCCTGTAATATCTGTCAGGCTTGCTGGGAGCCGGAGGTAAGGAGTCAGGGGTCAAGCTTCACTCCGAAAACAAATCATACACAATGTCTAAAACAGGGGGTACGGCTAAAGGCCTGTGCTGAGGGAGAAGGAAATCCTTGAGGCTCTTTTTTGATTCTGAGAAATCTTGACTCTCCCAGTGAAAATGTTCCCTCAAAGTATGCAAAGTTTCTCCAAATGAATAATCCTCAGGAGGTGATGCAGATGGTACAGACTCCTCTGCATCAGAATCCTCATAGGGAGGTATAGATAATTCCTGATCAGAACAGGAATCAGAAGAAATAAAAACCTGATCTTAAGATTCATAATCAGTGTCTTGCCTAGGCCTCTTATCTGGAGGGGGATGGGAACCCATGATCAAGGTAATAAGGTCTTCAGCCATTTTGATCATCTGTTTTTTAGGCATAGAGGTCTGTGCACGTGGCTCATGCGTTGGTTTTTTAGTTTGAGAATTTGTTTTTGTCTTTGGTTTTGCAGCTGTCATTGGTTTGATATAAAAATGTTGAGGCCTGAATACACCCTCAGAAGCCGGTGCCTGCTCAGCGGCTCCAGACCCATCCGAGGGAGATACATCCGTGGGTCCAGTATCTCGCGGCATGCCGGACTCCACATGGGTGTCAGTAGGGGCCTGCGACTCGAAAGTAGCGGGTATAAGGGGCTGCGAAAGCACCTCACTGAGTACCGGCGAACTGGCGACTGGCTTAGTAGAAGCTTCGTCGTCGGTTTTGGACCTCGACTGTCTCTCTCTCTCTGTCCTTTTCTTTGCGTTTTTTATGTGCTCCAGTAGTCGCTTTGCTATCAGATGACATTTCTGGGTTGTTAAATCTGTTTCCAAAATACTCTGAGGCAAAAATATACCGACGCTTAATAGTGCATTGGTTAAATCTAGCACAAAACTGACAGCCAGGCACGTTGTGATCAGGGCCTAGGCAAGGAATACAGTATAAATGGAAATCCTTATGAGGTTTTTGCTTCAAACAAGTAATACAATTATTAACTTTTTCTGACATCGGTATGGAGCAAAAAAAAGTTTCCCCAACGGGGTACTTAGCTTTAGTGAAGACTTCGGTTCTGAAACTCAAACTCGAATATTTCAGGAGTCGGCCGACCGGCACTTGCGAAATGCTTCTGCTTTGGGCACCACGCGGCAAGAAAGACTAAAGAAAATGGTGTCGGCTGCTTGTTTTATACCCCTGACGACCTGACGTCATGGAAGAAGAGACAGCAACCGACGCAGGACCCAAGACTTTGGAATTCAGGCCAACTGAGGGCATCCTGCCAGCAGATTACCCAAATGTAATGACTGCAACAATGAAACACGAAGAACATCGAAAGTATTTAGTTACAAAAATAGACAGACGACGAATAGTTCGGGCGTTGAACAAGGCACAAAATCGACAGTGAGGAACGTCGTGGTCTGGGCCTAAACAGGTGATGCAGTAAGAATGAAAATCTCTATGAGGTATTTGCTTTCCACAGGCAAAACAATTGTTATTTTTTTCTGACATCGGTTAGAGCAAGAAAAAAGGATCCCCAACTGGGTACTTATCTTTTTTTAAGACTTCGGGTCTGAAACTCGAAAACAAAAATTTCAGGAGTTGGCTGACCAGCACTTGCGAACTGCTTCTGCTTCGGGCACTGCACGGCAAGAAAGACTGATGTAATGGCATTGGCTGTATGTTTTATACCCCTGATGACCTGATGTCATGGAAGAAGAGGCAGCATCCGACGCAGAAATCTGAAGACTCTGGTATTCAGGCCGGCTGAGGGCTACCTGCAGGCAGATAACCCAAATGTGATGACTGCAACAGTGAAACACGAAGAGCATCTCCAGCTAGCTGTGCCAGCATATGTTACACATCTACTGCCCTACTTTTCCTGGCACAGGTGGCAGTACCTCCTATCGTCACATCTCCCATCCTTTGTTGACTCAAGCTAGATTATCAAGTGACCTTTGAGAAACCTTGACTGAGAGAAATAAGCCTATCTGGGAATACATTAGCCCATACCCTGTCTTGAGATTCCATCTGCCTTGGCATTGCTGACTCCACTACAGTGCTGCACTATCATATCATATGCCTGCAACCCTAGGCTCCACCATAGTAACTTGACACCTTGCTGGCTGGCTAGCTGTACCTCAGAACCCTCCTGCCTCCTACTACAAATACTTAGCACCAGGACCTCCCTATCACGGTAAGGCTTCATCATGTTAACATGGTACAATTTGTGCCCCTGCCTCCTGCCTAGCAGTTCTACCATGTAGTTAACATCGCTGATCTTCCTTACCACTTTGAAGGGTCCCTCCCCCAAGCTGCCTGCAGCTTATTGTGCCTGACAGAAATGAGAAACATAACCTGCTGCTGAAGAGTATCCTCTCTGGCTCGAGCAGACCTGTCATATCAGACTTTTTCTGCTGTCGGGTTCCTGTCAGGTTCTCCTAGAACAAGTCCATAAGGTCCCTAGGCCTTGTCCTGAAGTTTAGGATATATGCCACAATGGACTCCTTGTGGGATTCACACACACCTTCCCACTCATCACAAATCACATCTAAAGGCCCCCTTCACCCTATGTCCATACAGCAACTCAAAGGGAGAAAAATCTGTGGATTTCTGGGGTACCTCTCTGTGTGCAAACACCAGATGGGGCAAATATTGTCCCACTCTCTCAAACTGGTCTGCAAATGCCCATAGCATGTTTTTTAGTGTAGAGTTTAATCTCACCACAAGACCATTAGTCTGGGAATGGTAGGGGTGGTCTTTAGGTGCTTCACCCCACAATACTTCCACAGACAAGCCAGCAGGTCTGACATGAGACTGGCACCTCTGCCAGTCAGTTTTTCTCTTGGGAACCTACCTTGCTGAAAATATGTAGCAAATAATTTGTACCTTCTCTGCCATGATGGAGGACAGAGTCACCGGCTCAGGGTACCTGGTAGCATAATAAACTACCACTAGGGTATAGTTCTTCCCTGTGAAACTTGGGGTACTCAGAGGCCTGACAATATCCATAACTACCCTCTGAAACTGCTCCTCAATCAAAGGCATCAAAGGAGCTTTGAACTTGTCTCCTACTTTGCCTGCTTTTTGGCACTGCTCACAGGTCCTGCAATCCCAGGCCAATAAAAGTTCTGCATAATACATCTCTTGGTAGAGTTTATGCCCATATGACCTGCAAATGGAATGTCATGGGCTATGACTAAGTGCCAGATGGTAGGCTCCAGACATTACCAACTGTTGTATTAACTCACCTTCTGGCCCTCCCTCAGGGATCCACTCTCTGCACAGTAACCCTTTGTTCCAGTATACAGACTCCTCTTTTCCTTAAGAATCAGGTGCCTCTCTAGCTACATCCCTCAAGGCACTTAGTGTAGGGTCTGAGAGCTAAGCTCGTCTCAGCTCTACTTTTGTGACTCTTCCCAGCTCCCCTGCCACAGGAAGTCTGGTATCCTCTGACAACGGTGCCTCACTGACAGCCTGGGTACTAACATTCACCTCTGCCTTTGCAGTCACTATGTCCAAGGGAACATTAGTACCTACCAGCAGCTGTGGCTCACCTTCAGGCTCACTGCTACAGGGTAGCTCCTTCCCTGAAACAGCCACCACACCAGCCCTGACGTCAGGTGTGGTGTCTGTCTGGGTCTCCCCCAGGCTACCAGACCCACATGCCTGCCTCCAAGCCTGACTGCGTGTAAATGCATGCACACAAGGTACTGCATTATCAGAATCATTCCCTATCAAGACAAAAACATCTTCAGGGATATTCTCAAACACACCTACTTGCTCACTTCCTTTTCCACCATCCCAGGGAAGGTGTACACTTACCAAAGGCATTTGATTTGTGGACCCTCCTAAAGTTCTGACTAGAGTGGACTGCCCAAGCAAGTACTGTTCCTCTTTAACCACTGCAGGCTTCACAATGGTTATGTCAGAGGCTGTCTCTCTCTTAGCAGTGGGCTGTTTTCCATCCACTAAGATAGGATATAACCTCTTGTAATATTGTGATTCCCCTGTTGTCAACTAACAACTTATATTAAATGCACATGTTCCTGTGATATGCAAATTCTTTCTAGCCTAGCCCAGATTTTATATCGAGAGAGAAACATGGAAATTCACTCCAAACTCCTTGCACCGAATTCACATTTTCCATGCAAAACATTTTCATAAATTCCTTCAAAAGTCTACCCTTCTTTGTAATACTTTCCTTTCTGGGGCCCCCCAGACACATCTTCACTGCTACAGATCAAATTCAGTTGCCATCTACAAATAATACTCCTTGCTGAAAACAGATTATTTCTCCAGAATTTTCTTGAGCTCCATTATAGCAGTTTTAGGTGGAATATAAATACATGCTAGTGTAATCCTCCTCCCTTGACAGTAGCCCTCTAGTACTACAAATCTACTGTTACTATCTTTTTTATCCTCTTCTATCACTATTGAAGCTCCTCATACAATTAATACAAGTACTCCTCTTTTCTTTTGTCCCAGGTATTCACTGAAAAACCATAATGAAAACTGTTCTTTATCAGATTTACATGTTCAGGTTTTTTCCAAGCGTGTGTTCTGTAGCACAGTTATTTGCATTGCACATTTTTAATATAATTCACTATTCTTTCTTTTTTGTATTTATCTGTGAGACCATTGACATTTAAAGACATTACAGAAAGCATCATTATATTAAAAAGTTATTATTCTCACCTTTTAGGTATAACAGCTTTTGTGTTAAATGTCTAGTAACAGCTTTTGTTACATGCATACACTGTTTGGCAGGTTGAACTTTTATACACTTGTTTCTTGTCGTATCCATTTGAGCCTATGTCACATCTTACAAAACTTTTTGTTTTACTGAAAGTCCTCAAAAAACACTCCAATACCCCCCAAAACCTATTAACTTAATAATAACACAAAAACTATGTAAATCTTCAAGTATTGAAGTTTTACCCTTTTAACAGGAACAAATGTCACAAACTGGCTTCTTCTAAGTGCTGTCTGGTTTTATCTTATCTTTACAGCCTTCTCAGCTGGGAAAAAGTACAGTTTTGTACCTACCATAAATGTAGATGTTCGAGTGCTAATACAGCTGCAGTCATAACAGATGGGTTCTCCTGCCGTCAGGCGGGTCCTCGGTCGGCCGAATTCCAAAGTCTAGGTCCGGCGTCGGTTGTCATCGCTTCTCCCCTGGCGTCAGTGCGACAGGGGTATAAAAGAACCAGCCGACGCCATTTTCTTCAGTTTTTCTTGCCCCAGATGTCAGGTGCCCCCAGAAGGAAGGCAATACATAAATTTATGCAATAATGCAATGCAATATAACCAAAATACAGTAGTTGCAAGCAAATACACCATAAAAGAATACCCCAATCAGGTTGTATGAGGAGGTGTTAGCCAATAGGCCTGTCCCAAGAGGGGAAGGAGGGAGGGAAACCTGGACTGCAGCTGTATTAGCACTCGAACATCTACATTTATGGTAGGTACAAAACTGCACTATGTTCATCGTGCATACAGCTGCAGTCATAACAGATGGGTAGAATCCCAAAGCTAAAAAAGGGGTGGTAGGCACTAGGTGGAACTAGGAGGAGCCAGGATGCCCTGCAGGACTGCAGTGGCAAAGCCTGCTCTAGTTTTGGAGTATAATGGAAGGTGGTAGTGCTTGGAGAAGGTATGCACAGAACTCCAAGTGGCTGCTTAAGCTGCAGAGGTAGCTGTGGCCCTTGTGGAGTGAGATCTGATGCCTGCAGGTACAGTTTTACCATGAAAAGAGTAACAAAAACGTATGCAGTGGGATATCCATTTTGAGATGGTCTGTTTGGAAATTGGCTTCCCTTGAGCTCCTATAGCATAGGACACAAAGAGTTGTTCTGATTTTCTGAAAGGCTTTGTTCTGTCCAAATAATAGCTCAGCTGCCTGTGGATGTCCAAAGAATGTAGTAGTCTCTCCCCTTTGTTTTGAGGATTAGGGTAAAAGGTAGGTAAGTGGATAGCCTGATTCAAAGCTACTCTGGATACCACCTTTGGCATAAAGGACGGGTTGGTTCGTAAGGAAACTCTGTCCTGATGGAAAATGATGAAAGGTTGCACAGCCATGAGGGCTTGTAGTTCCGATACCCTGCGAGATGAGGTGATAGCCAGAAGGAAGGCTGTTTTCCAGGACAAATATTGCAAATCTGTTGAGGCAGCTGGCTCAAAAGGAGGCAAGGTCAGCTTTTCTAGAATGAAGTTGAGGTCCCAAGCAGGTATAGGTTGTTTCCTTGGGGGTTTTATATTCTTAGCCCCTCTGAGGAACTGTCTTAAGAGGGGGTGAGAGAATAAAGGTGGATCAGTGTTGTATTCTGCAGAAATGGCTGATGCATGGATTTTGATGGAGGAGAATGAAAGTCCACTGCTTAGCAGCTCAGCTAGACACTGTAATATTTTAGGTAAATTCAGTTTTCCAGGATTCTGGCCCTTTTTCTCATTCCAGGCACAGAACCGTTTCCATTTTGCGGAGTAAGCTTTTCTAGTAGACGGCCTTCTGGCCTCCAAAATGACATCCTGCACCTCCTTGGAGAGTAGGGTCTGTTGTGAAGTTAAGGAATCTTCCATGTGGCCAGATTGAGTGTTTTCAGCTGACTGTGAAGAGTTTTGAAGCTGTGCTGAGTCAGAAGAAGAGGCATTAGAGGTAGGGTCCATGGTGGGGAATGCGGCAGGCTCCTCAGGAGTGGGTACCAGAGCTGTCTTGGCTAGTCTGGAGCAATGAGAATCATCTTTGGTCTGTCTGCTCTGGTTTTTAATAGAACTTTGGGCAGCAGAGGAAGAGGTGGAAAGGCATAAACTGTCATTGTTGTCCAACTGAAAGAGAGAGCGTCCACTCTCCAGGCCTGTGGATGAAAAGTCCTTGAGCAGAATTTTGTCAATTGGTGATTTTTGTGGGAGGCAAAGAGATCTATGTCTGGCCTTCCCCATGCTTGAATTATCTCTGTAAAAACTTGAGGATGCAACTTCCATTCGTGTGGGTCTGTCATATTTCTGCTTAGGTTGTCTGCCAGTGTGTTTTCCTTGCCTGGCAAGTACTGTGCTTGAAGTTCGATTTGTAATTCCAGAGCCATGTTCCAAAGTGACATGGCCAGCCTGCATAGGGGGTATGAATGGGTTCCTCCTTGTTTGTTTATGTACCACATTACTGTGGTGTTGTCTGTCCTTATCAATAGTTGACCTGGATGCAGAAGGTCTTTGAAAGCTATAATAGCATTTATTACTGCTAGCATTTCCTTTTGATTGATGTGAAGGTGCTTTTTTTTTGGGACCATTTGCCCTGAATGCACCGATCTGTCATGTGCGCCCCCCCAGGCGTAGTCCGAGGCATCTGTTGTGATGACTTGATTTGCTTGAGGCTTGCAGAATGGGAGACCTGTGTTTGTTTGGCATGCTTGAGCCCACCACAGAAATTCCTTTTGAAGACATGGAATTAGTGGTATTATTGTTTCCAAACTGTGGCTGTGTTGAGACCATAGGTTTTTCAGGTACCATTGAAGTTTCCTCATATGCAGCTTTGCACATGGGATTAGTAGGATGCAAGATGCCATGAATCCCAGAGCCTGCAGGATTTTCCTTGCAGTCAGCCTGGTGAAATTTGCTAGTTTTCTGAAGTATTGAGTTAGTTGCCCCTGTTTCTCTGGCGTGAGGTAGGCCATCTGGGTGTTTGTGTCCAAGTTGGCACCCAGCAAATTTATTTTCTGAGAGGGTATTAGCCTTGATTTCTTTTTGTTGACTGTGTATCCCAGAGAATTCAACAACATTATTACAAAAGCCAGATGTTTCAGAAGTATGTGCTTGCTGTCCGCTTGGATCAGGCAGTCGTCCAAATATGGGTATATTTGTATCCCTTGAAGTCTGCAGTAGGCAATTACTGATGCCAGGCATTTCGTGAATACTCTGGGCGCAGTAGATAAGCCAAAGGGCAATGCAGTACCTTGGTACCAGGAATAGTCTGGAATAAAAACCTTGACCTTGTTCTTGAGTAGGTACCTCTTGAATAGCTTTCATGTCCATGAGATCTGAAATTTGTCTTTGTGCCTCTGCCCTTTGATTGTGTGGCAGGTTTGGCATGCCTCTCATTTTTGGAAGGGTGTGAAAATGGAATCTGTAGCCTCTGTTTATTATGTCCAGGATCCATTTGTCTTTTGTGACAATATGCCAATTTTTCGAAAATAATGCCAGTTTTCCGCCTAAGGCTGCTGCCATTTGAGCCTTGCTTCGCATGCAAAGGGGAAAGTCATTGGGTTTGCTTTCTGAATGGCTGCGAACTATCCTCACCACCTCTTTGTGTAGGAGCTTGCCATTGTCTGCCTCTAAACGATCCTTGAGATTGCCCCCTGCCCCTCGGGCGCCTGTATCTACCTCTTTGGGGTCTGTCCGTGGCTGGAAAGGACCAATTTTTGGAAGGCCAATTTCTACTGAAACGTGGAGGTTGTACCTGTAGAAAATCTTTCACTGTTTGCATTGATTTAGCCTTTTCCTCCATTTTCTTTAATACCTCCTCAGCTTTAACACCAAATAGTACATCCTTTTGTAGAGGGGCATTCTAGTAATTTAGCTTTGACATGATCTGGTAAGGTTTGCTCCTTGAGCCAGGCATGTCTACGTATGACTGATCCTGTAACAGCAGCTCTACATGAGGCCTCTAGGGCATCAAAACCACATTGCAAGGTATGCTTACCCACTTGTTCTGCACTATGTATCAAATCCTGCAACTCCTTCAAGTCTGGTTGTTCAGGTTGTGACATTTTGCTTCTCAACTGTGATAACAGAAACTGTTGGTACTTTAGCATATGGAACTGGCAGTTTAATGCCCTCATGGTTAAGGTGGCCGAGGTGTATACCTTTTTTCCCCACCTTTCTAAAGATCTGGAATCTCTCTCGGAAGGTAATGGATTTTTAGCAGTGGAGGCCTTAATTCCCTTGGGGCCCTGTGAGATAGTTTCTGGGTCAGCCGCATGGCTTTTGTATAAAAATTGGTGTGAGTCAGGAACCCGGTAGCACCTGTCAGGCTTGACTGGGGCTGGAGGTAAAGAGTCTGGGTTAAGGCAGGCCTCCGAGTACACATCATCTAGTATGTCTAAGACAGGAGGTATAGCCAGAGGCCTGTGCTGAGGTAGCAAGAGAAAATCCCTAAGCCTTTTCTTGGAGTCTGAGTACTCTTGGCCTTCCCAGTGGATGTGTTCCCTCAAGGTATGCAAGGTTTCCCCAAATGAGTAATCCTCTGGTGGGGAGACAGAGGGAATGGACTCCTCTGCATCAGAATCTTCAAAAGTGGAGTAAGAACGTTCCTGTTCATCAGAGTGCTCTGAAATAATGGAGGCCTGGTCAGAGGAGGGGGATTCTTCCTCCACTCTGGGCCTTTTGTCCGGGGGCGGGGGTTGAGAACCCCTGATAAGAGTAATTAAATCCTCAGCCATTTTAAGCATCTGTTTTTTAGGCATGGGGCCTGGAGAGGGGCCCTGTGTAGCTTGTCTCTTAGAATGCATGGCTGCTTTAGACTTAGTGAAAGCCTTGTTGGAAAAAGAAGAGGAAGGTCTGAAGACCCCTTGAGAGGAGGCAGACCTGTCTACATTTTGAGTTTCACCACCGAGAGTGGCTTCGGTATCCGTAGTCGGGGTGTGGGCCGAGGAGCCTGCGACCTCGGGCACAGTAGACACCGCCAACGAAGTGTCGTCGGTAGGCAGGGGCTGCGTAGGCGCCTCGCTGAGAACCGGACCACCTGTAGTCGGCTTTGGCGTGGTGTCGGTAGAGGCCGCGGACCTTGTGTGTCGGTCCTTATCTTTGCATTTTTTAGACAAAACTGGAGTCGGAGTATCCAACGACATACTGTAGATAATTTTTTGCCAAAATAGTGCTGGGCGAACTCCGCCCGACGCTTAATGGTGCGTTTGTTGAATGTAGCACAAAAACGACAGACCGAGACGTTGTGGTCTGGGCCTAAGCAAGGAATGCAGAGGGAATGAAAATCCTTATGCGGTATTTGCTTCCCACAAGAAATACAATTATTAACTTTGTCTGACATCGTTCTGAGGCAAGAAAAGTTTCTAACGGGTACTTAGCTTTCAAGAAGACTTCGGTTTCAAAATTTTCGTAATTTCAGGAGCTGGCCGACCGGCACTTGCGAACTGCTTCTGCTACGGGCACCGCGCGGCAAGAAAGACTGAAGAAAATGGCGTCGGCTGGTTCTTTTATACCCCTGTCACACTGACGTCAGGGAAGAAGCAACGACAACCGACACCGGACCTAGACTTTGGAATTCGGCCGACCGAGGACCCGCCTGACAGCAGGAGAACCCATTTGTTATGACTGCAGCTGTATACACGATGAACATCACCTGAATGCTTCTAGAGAACACTACCTCTTATCCAAGTTCTCTTTTTTCTAGCCAATTTCTCTTTATCAGATTGTCTCCATGGAGGACCAGATACAGAATTGCTACTAGGCATATACTTACTTGCTAGAAAAAAGCCTTATAATATTCAATCTTTTTAATTTACATACTTTCTCTTGAAACTTGTTATTAGATCAAGCCAAGGGTCCCAATCCAGTAATCCACCCAAGCAAGAATGAAAAAAAGAACACTGCAGTGCCCATGTTTCTTAAAACTGAACAAGGAGAAAGAGAAAAGGAAACAAGAAAAATAAACATAAGCATCTGTTTACAATAGTATCCCTATTACACTTACAAATAACTGAGAAAACTTTACTTTATACCATGCAAAGAAAAATCATGCACTATAAAAGTAGTACTATTAATAAAGAATTTTGTTTTACTTGCACTTAACTTTCTCTCTCTGCTTCCCTCCTTTTAAGTATTTTTCCTAATATTAAGGACATGGAGTACGGCATATGATTTAGAGTCTCCCACAAGTTCAAAAAAGTCCAGTATATTTCCAGATTTTCTTCTTCTGTCATACTTCACAAAGAGAATTAGTTTATAATTTCACATTTGTCAATTTCCAAGTTACTGGTTTTATTCCTATCTCTGCTTAATTTCCAATGTACTCTCAATTCTTCTCATCAACTTCTTGTGCTCCCTTCCTTCAATCCAGTATTTTCCGTTGAAACATTGGAAAAGGTTTCACTGGCACACACTGTCTGTGGTCTTTTTTACCAGAAGAACAAGAAGCAGAATCTCCTGTTTTACAGCTCACACTTTGTTGGACAAACTTTTGTATTTCCACTTTAGCATGTAGTTCATCAAAAAATAATTCTGTCCCTCCAGGGAAGAATGTAGTGAATATAGCTGGGTACAGCAGTTTGAAACTCACACCTACTTCTCGACATTCCCTGAATAGTGGAATAAATTTACTTCTCTTCTGTTTGGTGTGCAATGAGTAACCATTCTCCACAAACACACTGCTGTCTCCCACTTTTAGTACTTTGTCTTTCTGCAGCAGTTTTGTCAGAATCAACTCCTTCTGCAGGTAGGATTGCATCTTTACTATTAAACATCTTGGTTGCTTTCTCATAGCCTTGTTTGGAGCATACACAAGATGTGCCCTTTCAACTAAACTCCTGCTGTGGAATACCAGTCCAGCTGCTTATTTGTGTTTTCATAAAATTAATACAGTCTGTTTCTTCCAGCTGAAAATCTCAGGTTTTCCCTACGTGCTCTGTCCTCTAATTCTATTATTTTTTTTAAAAATCTCTTCTTGAGCAGTCTCATATTGAGCATGCTTTTTCTTCATTTCAATTTCTGAAGTTTTATCATCTCATCTGAATATCTGTTTAAAGCTTCTTCCATTTTTCCAGCCTTTTGTTGTTTGAGTTGATATACTCCATCAGTGCTTCATTGACTTTAACTAGGTCTGCGTGCAGTTGTCTTCTACTTTCCTCTAGGTTACTGGAAGTCATGTCTGGAACTTGCACTGCTTTTTGCTGAACAGATGCAGAACTTTTCCCACTCAATGTTTTTTCCAGAACTTTTGCAGCTGATTTTCCTTCAGATTCTCTGCATTTCTTTTTTCCTGGCATCCATGCAGTTCATTTACTACCCAGTTACTGAAATTTACCAAGAAACACAAACGTCTACTTGCCTTCTTTGCTGAGTTTCTGTTTTCACACTGGGAGAGCTAGACATGTGTAGCCATCTTGGAAGCCTCAAAAATACCACGGTTGTTGACAGGTCTTGATGCAAAGAAATCATCTGACAGAGTAACTTGGGATTTTATTAGTAGAATACTGGAAGCATTTGCATTCCATGAGAAAATTATTAGGTTGATTATGAGGATATATGAGGTACTGTGGTGGTGGTGCTGCGGTAGCGTTGTCGCCTCACAGTTAGACGTTGCACATTCGATTCTCAGTTACAGCGTCTTCTGTGTGTTGACATGCGTGAATGGGCGTTCCTTCATTGAAGATTGTGCTTTACGCCCGGCAAGCCAGCACGTAAAAATCTACTGCCAATCATTAGCGGACCAGAGTTCCGCTGTGGCGACCCCTAACCGGGAAAAGCCGAAAGACAGTTTTATTATGAGGATATATGAGGTATTAGAGATGAAAATTAAAGGTGGAGGGTGGTTCCTCTCTAATAAGTTCTGTTTGAGCAGAAGAACCAGACAGGGGAGTCCTCTTCCCCCATGTTACTTGCATTATATTTAGAACCACTGGCAAATAAAATAAGGGACTCCGAAATTCAAGGATATAACTGGTATGGTAATCAAGAAAAGTTGGCTTTACTTGCAAGGGATATTATTTTATACCTGATGAAACCAGAAAAGGATGTTTACTTCTGTGGGACATTCTGAAACAGTTTCAAATCTTAATGAAAGCAAAACAAAGGTAATAGCTATAAGCTATGTACCCACACTCAGACTGCTCCAGCAATACCCATATTTATGGGGACATGATAAAATTAAGTACTTAGAAGTACAGATTAAAAGGATTCTGTTACAGCAGCAAAGAATATGTGGGAAGAGACTAAACAAAAGATAATACAACAATTGAGAAATTGAAAGCTCTGTTTTATGGAAATGGGTAGCAAGAGACACGCAGTGAAAAATGTTTTTTACTCCCTTTCATTTTACACACAGGTCAGGCATATGTTTTTCAACCAGACAATTTGTGGATAGCAATCAATAGAGATGAAGGATTTTATCTGGGAGGGGAAAATGGCAAGACTCAAGTGGGATAAGCTGATCCTTCCAACAGAACAAGGTGGTTTGGGATTACCTGATTTGAAGTGGTAATTCAGAGCTACACAGTTAAGGCTCCTATACATAACACAAGCAGAAAGTTATAATTCAAAGTGGAAAGGGATTATGATGAAACAGGGAGGAAGTTCAAGAAACAAGGTGAGACTGGGATTTTGGATGCAGATCTGTAAGGAGAATAACAATAAATATACAGAATATTATATTCATAAAGTAACAAAGTATTCTAAGAACTAAGCCAACACGAGAATGAAGAAATGAGATCCTGCCCAAAGGGATGACTGCAATTAGGGGTACTGAGAATAAGCAAGAGGGGGGCTAGAGTTTACTGGAGAAAACTGGCAAAGGAACCAAGGTACTGGGAAGAAATAATCGGAGAGTGAAAGGAAAGGGAATGGGAAAAGGCCAAAAATTCACATGGACTGCAACCTAGAGATTCCATTCCCTCTCAATGAATGATACCAGAGTATAGGCAAAGTGAATGAAATAGAGGGGAATCCTAGGCAAAAGACCAGCACTGTAGAGTTTTTTTAGGAGAATCTAGAACAGAAGCTGCTGTTAAAAAAGGATAATTAGTAGGACATATAAAATACTGTATAATAACTGTTAGAATCAATCAAAGGAGGTTAGAAAGGATTGGAAATAGCGACTGGATAAGTAATTCACAAAGAAAGAATGGGATGATACAACTATGGCTCTCAAATATGCAACAAAGTCTAGAATATTTAGGATTTTTATTTGGAAGTGTTAGCATATTATTTCTGTACCCCAAGTAGACTCCAAATAATTTTTCCTCAGGTAGATTGCATATAATGGAAGAAAGAGGTAACTGGAACAAAATTTTGGGACCTTAATGAGTTGGCAGACTTTAAAAATTCCCTGCAGACTACTCTGTCAAAAAAAACTGGGTGAGCAAACTGGTGTAACTAAGAAAATTATTTTGTGAGCTGCAACACAAAAACAAAATTGCCTAGACATATAGTAAGGCCTTGCTGAGTTTAATTCAGTTAAACAGCAAAATAGTAATTAATAGAAAATGGAAATCTAAGTCTAAACCAACTGTACTCGAAGTAGTGAATATAGTAACAGAGATAAAAGAACTGGAAGTGGGATCTTTAGAAAAGGGTGGGAGCAAATTACATAGAAAAAATGGGAACTGTTGGAATAATTCATACGGAAAAATGTTTTGGAGGAGGAACAAGGTTCAAGGGAAGGCAAGAATTGAATAAGTTATGTAATGTTCGACAGACAATGACTGTATAGAGTATAAGTGATGTAAGGAAAGGCAGGAATTGAATAAGTTATGTAATGTTCGATGGACAATGACTGTATAGAGTACAAGTGATGTAAAGAAGTTATGTACTCACCATAATGTTCCATCTGAGTAGTTGTACTTCATTTGTCTTCAACCTGTGGGTTACGGATCCGTATCTGATCTGACACGGCCACATATCCAGCAACTGATCCGAGCTCCAAGCTCTTCCCCTTACCCATAATACCCCCCTGTCTCTTTCCTCCCTTCAGATCGAGTTTGCTGTCCAACACTTAACACGTACCCAACCCAACAAGACCTTACCACTACTGGCAACCCAAATTTCCTGAGCCAAAGCATGACAAAGGACATCCCTGAGATGTCCATCTTCCATATATATTACTAGCACAATAGTGACAAGGTCGGGAGAAGGAGGGGGGTGGCTGAAGACAAATGAAGTACAACTACTCAGATGAAATGTTATGGTGAGTACATAACTTCTTTATCTGAAGTAACTGACTGCAACTGATCTTCAACCTGTGGGACAGAGTCCTCAGGTACTATACATCTGGGAGGCGCTTATGGAAGGATATTCCAGAGCACGGTGGAGCCAAATGATGCCCTGTTCCTGGACACAATGTCCAGTTTATAATGAGAAATGAAGGTATGAGATGGGGACCAAGTAGCTGCAGAACAGATATCATCCAGTGACACCCTGGACCAAAAAGCTGCTGAAGTAGCCATAGATCTGGTAGAATGTACTTTTACCTGACCTGGCAGGGAAATTCCCCTGACAGAATATGCCCGAATAATGCAATGGAAAATCCAATGGGCAATCGTAACCTCAGAGATTGGTTTCCCTAAAAAGGGGTTTGAGTAAGAAACGAACAGCTGGTCAGATTTATGAAAAGCTTTTGTCCTGTGCAAGTAGAACCGTAATTGTCTATACACATCCAGTAAATGTAATTTATATTCTCCCTTATTTTGAAAATTTGGAAAAAAGACTGCAAGACTGATCATCTGATAATATTGACTTCTAACATTACCTAAGGAAAAAAAGATGGGTTAGTAAGCAAAGTCACAATATCCTTAGAAAAATCATATAAGGAACCTTAATCAATAGTGCTTGAAGTTCTGACACTCTCCTAGCAGAAGTAATGGCAACTAAAAAGACAGTCTTCCAAGATAGATACTACAAATCTAACGAAGCTACAGGTTCAAATGGGGGCGAGACTAATGCCTGAAGCACTAATGTAAGGTCCCACAGAGGCGTAGGATCATTCACCAGGGGTCTCAGAAGAAAGGCACCCTTAAGGAAGGTCTTGCAAAGTTTAGAAGAGGCCAACAAAGTCATGTTTCCCCCACATGAAAACTGGAAATTGCAGCCAGTTGGACTTTGACAGTGGAGGAACTGGCACCTAGCTGAAAAATCCCCACCAAAAATTCCAATACCGCAGACATTGGAGCAGTAAAGGGATCCAATGCATGCTGCAAGGCCCATAAGGAAAAAGTTTCCACTTGCTACGGTATACCCTTCTGGTGGAAGACTTGTGAGCCACCAACAAAATGGTTTTAACTGGAGAAGATAAACCAGGAGTCCTAATAATCATGGGAACAGAAGCAGCCAAGCTGTGAGCTTTAGACTGTTCAGGTCTGGGTGAGGAATCCCCGAGGGATGAAAAAATAAGATCCGGAACTGGATCTAACATCCATGGTGGAACTACTAGATGAGATCACAGAAAGGGAAACCAGACTTGGTGAGGCCACAATGGGGCAAGGAGGATCAAAAAGCTCCCCAGCCTGCAAGTTTTCTGAAGAAACTTTGATATCAATGGTAGAGAAGATAAGCAGAGAGACTGGGGAGGTCAAGCAAGAATCAAAGCGCCTCTGGGGGCTTCCTCCTGAGGGGGGTTCAGAGTGAAGAACTCGCTGCATTTCACTTGGAAAGAGATGCAAATAGATCGCAGCAAGGACGACCCCACTTTCGAAAGATCTGCTCTGCTACTGAAGGATTCAAAGACCACTCGTACGGCATCAGGATAGACCTGCGCCTGTTCGCTAGAATGTTGGACAGTCCTGGAATGTGCATTGCCACCAGAAAACAGCCGGTGGAGATCACCCATTCCCACGCACTCATGGCTTCATGACAAAGGGGCTAAGATCGGGTTCCCCCCTGTTTGTTGATTTACCAGACCACCGACATATTGTCTGTCTGGATAGCAACCGTCCCTAGAGGAAGATGGGCATGAAGGGCCTGCAATGCCAGAAGCATTGCCTTCATCTCCAGGACACTAATATGCAAACTTGTCTTGGATGGGGACTATGTGCCTTGAACTGTCCTTCCTGAACAATGCCCCACCCCCCCACCCTAGCTGGGAGGCATCCATGGTCACCGTGGTCTTGGGAAAAAATAGCAGAAAGTGATGTCCCCTGACTAGGCCGGGGAATGAATCCACCACCGAAGAGAGTCCCCTGCATGCTCGGGAGATTAGTACAGGATGAGACAATGGCAGAGTTAATACAGACCATTGAACGGCAAGAGTCCACTGAAGAATCCGAATGTGAAAGCGTGTTAAGTGTAGCAGGTTGATCGTGGCTGCCATAGACCCCAACACCCTCAGTACTGTTTCTGCTGTCAGAGATTGGGCTCGAAGAACGTACACAAAGTGTAGTTTCAGGCTGTGTATCCTGTCTGGGGAAAGGAAAACTTTCATCTGGATAGTGTCCAACCAAGCCTCAATGAAGTCTAAGATCTGAACAGGGGCCAGCGACGACTTGATGAGATTGATGGCAATGCCCAGTCTCTGTGTTAATAAGAGGAAGTAATCCCTGGCTTGGAAAAGCTGATGCTCAGAAGGGGCAGTGAAGAGCCAATCGTCCAGGTAAGGGAAAACCTGAATACCCTGAAGCCTCAGGTGACCCACTGCTACTGCCATCACCTTGGTGAACACCCTGAGGATGTGGTGAGACCAAAGGGCAGGGCTCTGAACTGATGATGATCGGCTCCTAGCCAGAGGCGGAGAAACCTCCGAGAGCACCCATCCATCCTGATATGATAGTACACGTCCTGGAGGTCGATTGAGCACATCCAGTCATTCACCTGTAGGTAGGGCATGATGGACTGAAGTGTGACCATCCGGAATTTCGCCTTGGCCACTGACAGGTTCAAGGTGGATAGAGCCAAAATAGGTCTTAGGTCCCCCATTTTCTTTGGCACCAAAAAGAACCTGGAATAAATGCCTGATCCAGATTGGATGAGGGGGACAGGTTGGATGACTTGTTTTCTTACCGGCTTTCCTATTTCTAGAGCTGCTTCCTCCCTTTGTGCAGGTGGGACGTCTGGGAGGTGTTTCAGTGGTAGAGGTGGCTCCATGAACAGGATGGAATAGTCTCTGGATATGATCTGCAACACCCAACGATCTGTTGTTATGGACTCCCATGCTGCTGGGTGTAGCGATAACCGATATCCATCTGCCTCCAAAGATGAGCAGTCGGGCAGCCCTTCAGTGCTGCTGTGCAGGTCTATCCTAGAATGGTTCTTGAAACCCGAAATTTCTCAGACCCCCCCCCCCCGCCTCTAGGGCGGCGTCTATCATAACCCCCTATGCCTCTAGGGGAAGGTGAGTCCTGAGTGCCTTGGGGAAATGCCCGAGACTTCCAGAACCACATCTTCTTCATCCCTCGCTGATTCCTAGAAAAGGATCTTGAGGGGAGAAGAAGCAAATCCCGATGGCAGACAGTGTCTTCCCGTCCTTCTCACTCTAGACCAATGTCTTACATACTGACTTCCCAAACAGGGAAGAACCATTGTACGGGGCATTGGTAAAGGATGCCTTAAAGAGTTCCGAGAACTGACAAAGCCGGAGCCAGGCATGGTGCCTGATGGCAATGCCTGTACCAGCCGCCCTATTGCCTCCCTCCATGGCATGGGACAGGAGATGCATGGATGAATTAGCTACTGACTTCAGAGTGGCCATACAAGTGGAAAAAGTCTTCTTGTCCTCCGCTGACATGGACTCAGGGTCTGACTCAGCAATTTCCATGAATAAGTCTCGCTGCAGCCGAATCACGTGCCGTGTAATTCAGTGCTCTTATGGAAAAAGTCACTGAAGTGTACACCCGCTTCCCGAATCAGTCCATCGCCCTTGACTCTCTGTCAGAAGGATGGACCGTAGAGCTCTCCTGTGCAAGCTCTTTCTTTGTGGCAGCTGCCACAACCATAGATTCAACCGGAGACCCTTTATTCCAACATGTCCTGTCTGAAGGGGGGCTAAGGACTTTATCAGGGCACTTAGGGATAGGCTCCACCATGTCCGGTTCCTTCCACACCCGAGATGTCATCAGGTCCACTAAGGGATCAGAGGGAGGGGAAACCCAGGAAGTAGATGGGCCTGTGCCAAATGCCTCCAGGAATAATGATTTGTCTGAGGTTGGTTTTTGGGCAGACCACCCTCCTCCCTACGGCATAGGAGTTCCATGACATCTCCAAAGGAGACATCCTCAGGGGGTGATCAGGGGGAACCTTCCCCTTCCTCCAAATCAGTGTCTTCAGTGAGGGACTCCGATGGGGAGTTCAAGTGCCTCCTTTTACACGTCCATTTGCAAGTGATCTCCTCAGTGGAAATCTCTGGGGAGGACTCACCAACATCCTGCTGCTCCCTCACGGGAGCTTCCTGAGGCAAAACGGACATAGGCTGTCCCTGAGATGACAAGATGGTCAGGACTGTGCCCAAAACAGAGGGAGTTGGGACAGAGTCTGAGGACGAGATGGTTAAGGGTCTCGACAACACCGAGAGAACCCTCTCCACCACATCAAAGGCTAAAGGAGAAAGGACATCATGAGAAGTGCTAGTCAGAACCGTTCCCTTCTGACCCAACAGGGGAGTCAGAGCTGAGACTCCAGGAGCCGAGATACCAAGAGGAATACTGCGCTCCGACACACTTGGAGCCGACAGCACCCCCTCGGATCAGACTCAGAGGCTACGGCTCCGAGAGCTCGGATCCGACATGCTCAAAGCAATGGGCGGCACTGAGAAACAAGGTACCATCGGTGCCGACTCCTCGACCCCAAAGGTCCTCGGATCCAAGGGCTCTGAAACCGAAGGCTGTATCAAAGAATAAGTGATTGGAGTAAAGAAAGACTATGAGCCCCCCCCCCCTCCAGAGGGAGAGGGAGCAGACAAGATCATCATCTGAATTTGGGTGCGGATAAACCTCTGCATTGTCTTATCCATCTCCGCTTCACTGAGGCCCGGGTGGAGCTGGAGGATGAAGCCACTAACACCGGTCTGGAGTGCCGGTGAGGGGAAGCCCGTACAGGTGACCAGATCTAGGATTCCTCTGGCTCTGGGGAGAACTAGGAGAATGGAGCCGGGGAGATCCAGGCTGGTTTCTGGCCTAACCTTCGGCGGCAGACTGACCGAAGCCCAGTGGTTGGGAGACCCCTTCCTCGGCCTGTCCTTCCTAGACTTCTCCCCTTCCCCAGACCGTTTGGCAGGAGTTTGAGTCCCAGACCGAGGAAGAGGTAGAAGTTGATGCTGCACCTGATGTGGGAGGGCGTAAGGGCTACAGTCCCCGAAGAGGGAAGTAGGCCCTTGAGGATGAGTTTATCCCTCCTGTCCTTCAGAGCCCTGGGATTAAACCCGGCACAGATAGGACAGGAGGTTTGTAGGTGGGCCACCCCCAAACACATAAAAGATAAAGCAGCTCCAGGGAAACAGAGCAAGGTGCAGAGAAAATGAAGTAAAATAGAATAAAAACTGCACCAAAAGCTCACACACCAAAGATTTTATTTAAACAAAAAAGTAAGCGCTTTTGCAACTATCCAAGTCGCTTCATCAGACAGCTAGTAAAATACTATAAAACATTTAAATAAATAAAAGACATGTCAGGTGATCAGCACTGCTAAGGTCATTGGATATAGTTAATTAAAAAATTGTCATGATTAGTTAAAATAAAAACACATGAGTGCTGTGCACTGTATAGCCTTACTGAGCTTTTATAAAAGTAGAGAAAGCATTTCACATAACAATAACACTGCACATAACAACAAGCTAACTATTTCTGTATACATCATACTAAAAATTAAATCTTCCAAGGGCAGGTTACTAGAATTTATGTGGCAATGGACGTGCTTTGAGAAAATGTTCAAGGGAAGCAATGCCATTCAAACCTGGGTTTTTTTTCAACACTGAGCTTCAGTATCCATTCTTGCTCAGTGCTTTCTGTGTGATTCTCAAACACACCATGCACAGAGTGCAGCCATCAGCTGGGGAGAGCTTATGGCCAAACTCTGTGCACTTTCTGAAACCTAGTTTAGGGGTTTCAGCCATCACACACACACACACACACACACACACACACACACACACACACACACACACACACACACACACACACACACACACACACACACACTAAAGAAAAGAACAGACGGAAAAAGGGAGAAGAGTTTTCTTTTTTTTTCTTACTGCGCCCAAATGAGTAACTAAGAACTGGGACCATAATGCTTGCATTTCCAGCGGCAAACGAGATCTCAAGGGAGGAAGATGGATAAGGGGAAGAGCTTGGAGCTAGGATCAGATGCTGGATATGCAGCCGTGTCGGATCTGATACGGATCAGTAACCCACAGGTTGAAGATCAAATGAAGTCAACTACTTCAGATATAATATTTGCAACTGAAAATATGTCAATATGGCTTGTTTTCATTTATATAAATGTACGACTGCCTCTGTCATAAGTGATAATTTAAATAAAGATATTTCCTGTTTAAAAAAAAGTTTAATCCATCTACACCACGACTTCCTGGCTAGTGGGTACAGCAATAGATTACTAAATTCCATCTTCAACTCCAAAAGAACTTTAAAGGAGGCAGGGGACCCCATTTTAAGGGACCCCCACAAGACTACTAGGGATCAACAGGAAACACCAAGACCCTGAGAAGGACAAAAGAAAAAGACACAAGGTTCTCACTTTTACAGCAGATTACAAAACAAAGATCTTGACCAACAACTGGCTGGTGATTACAGACAAAGTACTGGAAAAACTCCTAGGATCCCATCCTTCTTTAGTTTTCAACAGAACCAGGAACATTAGGGACTGGGCAGCATGGAGGACAACAAAGGAACTTACTACTGTGCCCCCCCCCCCCATTTTGCACTTAATGCAAGTACATGAACAACAAGGATGACTAGTTTTGCCCAGTATTCATCAGCAAAATCAACACTTGTTCTAGTAATTGTAACACTGCTTTTGTGATGTACCATGCACATTGTGATAGTTGCAGTTGTTTTAATGTAGGGAAAACTGTGAAGAAGTTTAAAATTGGTGTGGTACAGTATGTGTCTGAAACAAGACTCCATATCTTTAAATCAACTAGCCAGGCACTGCCATTATTTCCAAGACCATAGAGGTTTCAATTTCCACATCCTGGACAAGCTGAATATGGGATCAGTCAAGGTAAACAAAAACTCTATCCTTGAAATAATGGAGTTAAGCTGGCAGATCAGGGTGGACAGGGGTTTAAACTCAAACATTTCTATCAAAAGTGTGCTTGCAGTCAGGAAACTAAATCATAATTCAACCAAAGCCTGAGCACCGACTTCATCCCAGCTAAATGGAGGACAGCCACTGTCATCCCTATACACAAAGGTGGAGCGTCCACTGACCCAAGCAATTACAGACCCATCAGCCTAACTAGCCGGATCTCCAAGGCCATGGAACGCATTACCATGGACCTTATAACCAAGGACACTGGCAACCTCCAAACACTTGACCCCACACAGTTTGGTTTTGTCAAAGGGAGATCATGCCTGTTAAACTTGGTCGATTTTTTTTCAAAACAGTCACCAAAGCCATGGAAGAGGGGAAGATGGTGCATACCGCCTAACATGACCTAGCAAAAGCCTTTAACACTAGTCTCCACCCAGGCATAAGAGATAAACTTTCCCAGCTACACATCAACACGTATGTTACCAGATGGGTAGCTAAATGGCTCACTGATAGAACCCACTCAATCAAAGCAGGGGAAGCCACCTCTAGTAGTAGACCTGTAATGAGCAGTGTACCCCAGGGATCAGTCTTGGGGCCTCTACTGTTTGGGATATACTTTTCTAAGGTACAAGCCAAAACCAGTGACGTGGCTGACCAAGTCTGCAGATGACTGCAAGCTGGGCGCTGTCTTAAATTCCTCTAGTGATGTGAGCATCCTCCAAGAGGGCCTTAATCACACTAATGACTGGTGCAAGAAGCATGGCCTCAAACTGAATGCCAAGAAATGCATCATTATCCCCTTTGGGGAAAATGGCATTCCCACTAATTATCACATTAATTACAAATTACTAAGCATGCAATCAATCGTGAGGGACTCGGGCACCCAGGTTGATAGCAACCTCACTTTTGACCACCACGTTGCCTCCATTGTATGGAAGGCTTTCTGCGTGGCTCACCTCATAAATAAGGGTATTTCATCCAGGGAACAAGGAGGTCATAACATCCCTGTACACCCTCTTATTAGACCCATTATCAAGTACAATGCTCCCTTCACTACGTACCTTGCAAGCACATGCAGCAGATGGAGAGACCACAGAGGTTCCTGACCAGGAAAATCCAGGGTCTCAAACACCTATCCTATACAGATAGGCTAAAAGCCCTGTCCCTCTACTCAGTCTCATACAGACTGCTCAGAAGTGACCTGTGTCTGGCATACAAGGTCATCTCAGACCCAGCCTTGATGGAGTTGCTGCATATTCGTAAGACAAACTCCACTTGAGCAACCCGCACGCAAGGCCTTAACCTAGTCTGTGACATTAACAGAACTTGTTGGTGGAATAGACTTCCTCTCCATTTTAAGC